>NC_134499.1:5585348-5885348 GCF_040206685.1 Ascaphus truei
TATGGTACACAGAAGGTCATACTGCTGCAGGGGATCTGAGTGTAATATTGGTGGTACACAGACATACTGCTGCAGGGGATCTGAGTGTAATATTGTGGTACACAGACATACTGCTGCAGGGGTCTGAGTGTAATATTGTGGTACACAGACCATACTGCTGCAGGGGTCTGAGTGTAATATTGTGGTACACAGACATACTGCTGCAGGGGATCTGAGTGTAATATTGTGGTACACAGACATACTGCTGCAGGGGGATCTGAGTGTAATATTGTGGTACACAGACATACTGCTGCAGGGGATCTGAGTGTAATATTGTGGTACACAGACATACTGCTGCAGGGGTCTGAGTGTAATATTGTGGTACACAGACATACTGCTGCAGGGGATCTGAGTGTAATATTGTGGTACACAGTCATACTGCTGCAGGGGATCTGAGTGTAATATTGTGGTACACAGTCATACTGCTGCAGGGGTCTGAGTGTAATATTGTGGTACACAGACATACTGCTGCAGGGGATCTGAGTGTAATATTGTGGTACACAGTCATACTGCTGCAGGGGATCTGAGTGTAATATTGTGGTACACAGTCATACTGCTGCAGGGGTCTGAGTGTAATATTGTGGTACACAGTCATACTGCTGCAGGGGATCTGAGTGTAATATTGTGGTACACAGTCATACTGCTGCAGGGGATCTGAGTGTAATATTGTGGTACACAGACATACTGCTGCAGGGGATCTGAGTGTAATATTGTGGTACACAGACATACTGCTGCAGGGGTCTGAGTGTAATATTGTGGTACACAGTCATACTGCTGCAGGGGATCTGAGTGTAATATTGTGGTACACAGTCATACTGCTGCAGGGGTCTGAGTGTAATATTGTGGTACACAGACATACTGCTGCAGGGGTCTGAGTGTAATATTGTGGTACACAGTCATACTGCTGCAGGGGATCTGAGTGTAATATTGTGGTACACAGTCATACTGCTGCAGGGGTCTGAGTGTAATATTGTGGTACACAGACATACTGCTGCAGGGGTCTGAGTGTAATATTGTGGTACACAGACATACTGCTGCAGGGGATCTGAGTGTAATATTGTGGTACACAGTCATACTGCTGCAGGGGTCTGAGTGTAATATTGTGGTACACAGTCATACTGCTGCAGGGGGTCTGAGTGTAATATTGTGGTACACAGACATACTGCTGCAGGGGTCTGAGTGTAATATTGTGGTACACAGACATACTGCTGCAGGGGTCTCAGTGTAATATTGTGGTACACAGACATACTGCTGCAGGGGTCTGAGTGTAATATTGTGGTACACAGACATACTGCTGCAGGGGTCTCAGTGTAATATTGTGGTACACAGACATACTGCTGCAGGGGTCTGAGTGTAATATTGTGGTACACAGACATACTGCTGCAGGGGATCTGAGTGTAATATTGTGGTACACAGACATACTGCTGCAGGGGTCTCAGTGTAATATTGTGGTACACAGACATACTGCTGCAGGGGTCTGAGTGTAATATTGTGGTACACAGTCATACTGCTGCAGGGGTCTGAGTGTAATATTGTGGTACACAGACATACTGCTGCAGGGGATCTGAGTGTAATATTGTGGTACACAGTCATACTGCTGCAGGGGTCTGAGTGTAATATTGTGGTACACAGTCATACTGCTGCAGGGGATCTGAGTGTAATATTGTGGTACACAGTCATACTGCTGCAGGGGATCTGAGTGTAATATTGTGGTACACAGACATACTGCTGCAGGGGATCTGAGTGTAATATTGTGGTACACAGACATACTGCTGCAGGGGTCTGAGTGTAATATTGTGGTACACAGACATACTGCTGCAGGGGTCTGAGTGTAATATTGTGGTACACAGACATACTGCTGCAGGGGATCTGAGTGTAATATTGTGGTACACAGACATACTGCTGCAGGGGATCTGAGTGTAATATTGTGGTACACAGACATACTGCTGCAGGGGATCTGAGTGTAATATTGTGGTACACAGACATACTGCTGCAGGGGTCTGAGTGTAATATTGTGGTACACAGTCATACTGCTGCAGGGGATCTGAGTGTAATATTGTGGTACACAGTCATACTGCTGCAGGGGGTCTGAGTGTAATATTGTGGTACACAGTCATACTGCTGCAGGGGATCTGAGTGTAATATTGTGGTACACAGTCATACTGCTGCAGGGGTCTGAGTGTAATATTGTGGTACACAGTCATACTGCTGCAGGGGTCTGAGTGTAATATTGTGGTACACAGACATACTGCTGCAGGGGATCTGAGTGTAATATTGTGGTACACAGTCATACTGCTGCAGGGGTCTGAGTGTAATATTGTGGTACACAGTCATACTGCTGCAGGGGATCTGAGTGTAATATTGTGGTACACAGTCATACTGCTGCAGGGGATCTGAGTGTAATATTGTGGTACACAGACATACTGCTGCAGGGATCTGAGTGTAATATTGTGGTACACAGACATACTGCTGCAGGGGTCTGAGTGTAATATTGTGGTACACAGTCATACTGCTGCAGGGGATCTGAGTGTAATATTGTGGTACACAGTCATACTGCTGCAGGGGTCTGAGTGTAATATTGTGGTACACAGTCATACTGCTGCAGGGGGTCTGAGTGTAATATTGTGGTACACAGTCATACTGCTGCAGGGGTCTGAGTGTAATATTGTGGTACACAGTCATACTGCTGCAGGGGATCTGAGTGTAATATTGTGGTACACAGTCATACTGCTGCAGGGGATCTGAGTGTAATATTGTGGTACACAGACATACTGCTGCAGGGATCTGAGTGTAATATTGTGGTACACAGACATACAGCTGCAGGGGTCTGAGTGTAATATTGTGGTACACAGACATACTGCTGCAGGGGTCTGAGTGTAATATTGTGGTACACAGACATACTGCTGCAGGGGATTTGAGTGTAATATTGTGGTACACAGACATACTGCTGCAGGGGATCTGAGTGTAATATTGTGGTACACAGACATACTGCTGCAGGGGATCTGAGTGTAATATTGTGGTACACAGACATACTGCTGCAGGGGTCTGAGTGTAATATTGTGGTACACAGTCATACTGCTGCAGGGGATCTGAGTGTAATATTGTGGTACACAGTCATACTGCTGCAGGGGATCTGAGTGTAATATTGTGGTACACAGTCATACTGCTGCAGGGGGTCTGAGTGTAATATTGTGGTACACAGTCATACTGCTGCAGGGGTCTGAGTGTAATATTGTGGTACACAGACATACTGCTGCAGGGGATCTGAGTGTAATATTGTGGTACACAGTCATACTGCTGCAGGGGTCTGAGTGTAATATTGTGGTACACAGTCATACTGCTGCAGGGGATCTGAGTGTAATATTGTGGTACACAGTCATACTGCTGCAGGGGATCTGAGTGTAATATTGTGGTACACAGACATACTGCTGCAGGGATCTGAGTGTAATATTGTGGTACACAGACATACAGCTGCAGGGGTCTGAGTGTAATATTGTGGTACACAGTCATACTGCTGCAGGGGATCTGAGTGTAATATTGTGGTACACAGTCATACTGCTGCAGGGGGTCTGAGTGTAATATTGTGGTACACAGACATACTGCTGCAGGGGTCTGAGTGTAATATTGTGGTACACAGTCATACTGCTGCAGGGGATCTGAGTGTAATATTGTGGTACACAGTCATACTGCTGCAGAGGTCTGAGTGTAATATTGTGGTACACAGTCATACTGCTGCAGGGGTCTGAGTGTAATATTGTGGTACACAGACATACTGCTGCAGGGGATCTGAGTGTAATATTGTGGTACACAGTCATACTGCTGCAGGGGTCTGAGTGTAATATTGTGGTACACAGTCATACTGCTGCAGGGGGTCTGAGTGTAATATTGTGGTACACAGACATACTGCTGCAGGGGTCTGAGTGTAATATTGTGGTACACAGACATACTGCTGCAGGGGTCTCAGTGTAATATTGTGGTACACAGACATACTGCTGCAGGGGTCTGAGTGTAATATTGTGGTACACAGACATACTGCTGCAGGGGTCTCAGTGTAATATTGTGGTACACAGACATACTGCTGCAGGGGTCTGAGTGTAATATTGTGGTACACAGACATACTGCTGCAGGGGATCTGAGTGTAATATTGTGGTACACAGACATACTGCTGCAGGGGTCTCAGTGTAATATTGTGGTACACAGACATACTGCTGCAGGGGTCTGAGTGTAATATTGTGGTACACAGTCATACTGCTGCAGGGGTCTGAGTGTAATATTGTGGTACACAGACATACTGCTGCAGGGGATCTGAGTGTAATATTGTGGTACACAGTCATACTGCTGCAGGGGTCTGAGTGTAATATTGTGGTACACAGTCATACTGCTGCAGGGGATCTGAGTGTAATATTGTGGTACACAGTCATACTGCTGCAGGGGATCTGAGTGTAATATTGTGGTACACAGACATACTGCTGCAGGGATCTGAGTGTAATATTGTGGTACACAGACATACAGCTGCAGGGGTCTGAGTGTAATATTGTGGTACACAGACATACTGCTGCAGGTGTCTGAGTGTAATATTGTGGTACACAGACATACTGCTGCAGGGGATCTGAGTGTAATATTGTGGTACACAGACATACTGCTGCAGGGGATCTGAGTGTAATATTGTGGTACACAGACATACTGCTGCAGGGGATCTGAGTGTAATATTGTGGTACACAGACATACTGCTGCAGGGGTCTGAGTGTAATATTGTGGTACACAGTCATACTGCTGCAGGGGATCTGAGTGTAATATTGTGGTACACAGTCATACTGCTGCAGGGGGTCTGAGTGTAATATTGTGGTACACAGTCATACTGCTGCAGGGGATCTGAGTGTAATATTGTGGTACACAGTCATACTGCTGCAGGGGGTCTGAGTGTAATATTGTGGTACACAGTCATACTGCTGCAGGGGTCTGAGTGTAATATTGTGGTACACAGACATACTGCTGCAGGGGATCTGAGTGTAATATTGTGGTACACAGTCATACTGCTGCAGGGGTCTGAGTGTAATATTGTGGTACACAGTCATACTGCTGCAGGGGATCTGAGTGTAATATTGTGGTACACAGTCATACTGCTGCAGGGGATCTGAGTGTAATATTGTGGTACACAGACATACTGCTGCAGGGATCTGAGTGTAATATTGTGGTACACAGACATACAGCTGCAGGGGTCTGAGTGTAATATTGTGGTACACAGTCATACTGCTGCAGGGGATCTGAGTGTAATATTGTGGTACACAGTCATACTGCTGCAGGGGTCTGAGTGTAATATTGTGGTACACAGTCATACTGCTGCAGGGGGTCTGAGTGTAATATTGTGGTACACAGTCATACTGCTGCAGGGGTCTGAGTGTAATATTGTGGTACACAGTCATACTGCTGCAGGGGATCTGAGTGTAATATTGTGGTACACAGTCATACTGCTGCAGGGGATCTGAGTGTAATATTGTGGTACACAGACATACTGCTGCAGGGATCTGAGTGTAATATTGTGGTACACAGACATACAGCTGCAGGGGTCTGAGTGTAATATTGTGGTACACAGACATACTGCTGCAGGGGTCTGAGTGTAATATTGTGGTACACAGACATACTGCTGCAGGGGATCTGAGTGTAATATTGTGGTACACAGACATACTGCTGCAGGGGATCTGAGTGTAATATTGTGGTACACAGACATACTGCTGCAGGGGATCTGAGTGTAATATTGTGGTACACAGACATACTGCTGCAGGGGTCTGAGTGTAATATTGTGGTACACAGTCATACTGCTGCAGGGGATCTGAGTGTAATATTGTGGTACACAGTCATACTGCTGCAGGGGATCTGAGTGTAATATTGTGGTACACAGTCATACTGCTGCAGGGGGTCTGAGTGTAATATTGTGGTACACAGTCATACTGCTGCAGGGGTCTGAGTGTAATATTGTGGTACACAGACATACTGCTGCAGGGGATCTGAGTGTAATATTGTGGTACACAGTCATACTGCTGCAGGGGTCTGAGTGTAATATTGTGGTACACAGTCATACTGCTGCAGGGGATCTGAGTGTAATATTGTGGTACACAGTCATACTGCTGCAGGGGATCTGAGTGTAATATTGTGGTACACAGACATACTGCTGCAGGGATCTGAGTGTAATATTGTGGTACACAGACATACAGCTGCAGGGGTCTGAGTGTAATATTGTGGTACACAGTCATACTGCTGCAGGGGATCTGAGTGTAATATTGTGGTACACAGTCATACTGCTGCAGGGGGTCTGAGTGTAATATTGTGGTACACAGACATACTGCTGCAGGGGTCTGAGTGTAATATTGTGGTACACAGTCATACTGCTGCAGGGGATCTGAGTGTAATATTGTGGTACACAGTCATACTGCTGCAGGGGTCTGAGTGTAATATTGTGGTACACAGTCATACTGCTGCAGGGGGTCTGAGTGTAATATTGTGGTACACAGTCATACTGCTGCAGGGGTCTGAGTGTAATATTGTGGTACACAGACATACTGCTGCAGGGGTCTGAGTGTAATATTGTGGTACACAGACATACTGCTGCAGGGGTCTGAGTGTAATATTGTGGTACACAGACATACTGCTGCAGGGGATCTGAGTGTAATATTGTGGTACACAGACATACTGCTGCAGGGGTCTCAGTGTAATATTGTGGTACACAGACATACTGCTGCAGGGGTCTGAGTGTAATATTGTGGTACACAGTCATACTGCTGCAGGGGATCTGAGTGTAATATTGTGGTACACAGTCATACTGCTGCAGGGGTCTGAGTGTAATATTGTGGTACACAGACATACTGCTGCAGGGGATCTGAGTGTAATATTGTGGTACACAGTCATACTGCTGCAGGGGTCTGAGTGTAATATTGTGGTACACAGTCATACTGCTGCAGGGGATCTGAGTGTAATATTGTGGTACACAGTCATACTGCTGCAGGGGATCTGAGTGTAATATTGTGGTACACAGACATACTGCTGCAGGGATCTGAGTGTAATATTGTGGTACACAGACATACTGCTGCAGGGGTCTGAGTGTAATATTGTGGTACACAGTCATACTGCTGCAGGGGTCTGAGTGTAATATTGTGGTACACAGTCATACTGCTGCAGGGGATCTGAGTGTAATATTGTGGTACACAGTCATACTGCTGCAGAGGTCTGAGTGTAATATTGTGGTACACAGACATACTGCTGCAGGGATCTGAGTGTAATATTGTGGTACACAGTCATACTGCTGCAGAGGTCTGAGTGTAATATTGTGGTACACAGTCATACTGCTGCAGGGGATCTGTGTGTAATATTGTGGTACACAGTCATACTGCTGCAGGGGATCTGTGTGTAATATTGTGGTACACAGTCATACTGCTGCAGGGATCTGAGTGTAATATTGTGGTACACAGACATACTGCTGCAGGGGTCTGAGTGTAATATTGTGGTACACAGTCATACTGCTTCAGGGGTCTGAGTGTAATATTGTGGTACACAGTCATACTGCTGCAGGGGATCTGAGTGTAATATTGTGGTACACAGTCATACTGCTGCAGGGATCTGAGTGTAATATTGTGGTACACAGACATACTGCTGCAGGGATCTGAGTGTAATATTGTGGTACACAGTCATACTGCTGCAGGGGATCTGAGTGTAATATTGTGGTACACAGTCATACTGCTGCAGGGGTCTGAGTGTAATATTGTGGTACACATTCATACTGCTGCAGGGGTCTGAGTGTAATATTGTGGTACACAGTCATACTGCTGCAGGGGATCTGAGTGTAATATTGTGGTACACAGACATACTGCTGCAGGGGTCTGAGTGTAATATTGTGGTACACAGTCATACTGCTGCAGGGGATCTGTGTGTAATATTGTGGTACACAGACATACTGCTGCAGGGGTCTGAGTGTAATATTGTGGTACACAGTCATACTGCTGCAGGCATCTGAGTGTAATATTGTGGTACACAGTCATACTGCTGCAGGGGATCTGAGTGTAATATTGTGGTACACAGACATACTGCTGCAGGGATCTGAGTGTAATATTGTGGTACACAGACATACTGTACTGCTGCAGGGATCTGAGTGTAAAATTGGGATACACAGTCATACTGCTGCAGGGGATCTAAGTGCAATTATTAGAGTCAGGAAGGAATTTATTTTGGAAAATGTCACTGGGGTTTGTGTTTGCCTTCATCTGGATCAATATACTGTAAGTACATATATAGGATAAAGTATCTGTTTACATTTAGCATGTATTGAACTTAATGGATGGATGTCTGTCTTAACCTCATCTACTATGTAACTGTATATCTGGGCAGGTTGCTTTGTGTACATCAGCTTGTGCTTTGTGTACATCAGCTTGTGCTTTGTGTACATCAGCTTGTGCTTTGTGTACATCAGCTTGTGCTTTGTGTACATCAGCTTGTGCTTTGTGTACATCAGCTTGTGCTTTGTGTACATCAGCTTGTGCTTTGTGTACATCAGCTTGTGCTTTGTGTACATCAGCTTGTGCTTTGTGTACATCAGCTTGTGCTTTGTGTACATCAGCTTGTGCTTTGTGTTCATCAGCTTGTGCTTAGTGTACATCAGCTTGTGCTTTGTGTACATCAGCTTGTGCTGTGTGTACATCAGCTTGTGCTTTGTGTACATCAGCTTGTGCTTAGTGTACATCAGCTTGTGCTTTGTGTACATCAGCTTGTGCTTTGTGGACTGTCAATAGTTAAACTCAGGGAGACACTAAATGCACGCTCATTATAATGTGTTATATCAGATGATGCACCTTTAGTCAAAACCTCGGCCAAGCGCCAAGCAATCCGCATCACGTGTATACACGGGTTTCTTTCATTTGATGCAGCCGCACGCAGAAATGGCGCAGTGCTTCACAAGAAACCTTTCTGGCCTTAGTACTTAGAGGCCATTCATTAGCCTGCAATAGTGCCAGGCAGGGCCCTATCGCAGAGTAATGGGTAACCCCTTAGTTCCCAGCGCGTTTCACTCCTTTACAGCTCACTAACGTAACGTGGCTTTTACCTCCCTCTCACTCGCACATTATATACGAGCGCTCGCTCCTATGTTAAAAGAACACAATGAGGGGTGATGGCTTGGTAGTTATCCCCAGATTTCGTGACTGAGCCTTAATTGTTTATTTCCCTAGTTATAATAGCATGCAAGATAGTCACAATCATGGCTCCAATGGCTGGAAGGAGTTTGCAGGAAGAATTACTGTGTTTTTTCCTGGGTAAAGAATTTATTCTGTGTATTTCATTATTTCAGTGATTGGTTTTAGGTTCTGAAATAAATATAAAATAGCTCAATATCTGGGTTAAATCCCCAAAAATGGAAAATGATGTACCTCTCTAAGTTTAATCAAATACATTTTAGTTGTTTTATTTTCCTTTCTGTACAAAAAAATAATTTTTAAAAAATAGAGGGGGGGGGGGGTTTAACCGAACCACTGTACATTAAATACAAATATTACTTGTGAACTTGTGAACACATTCACGTCTCAGACAGGTCTGCAACCCTTTCTTTCCCATTATCTTTTAGAAGATATTGACTCCACTGTAGCCAGGGATTCTGGGAAATGGCATGCAAATGAGCACACACTGCATTATTAAACTCTAAGAAAGCCACATTTGCCGCTATGCTGGTTGTAATGAAACAGAGGAAGTAGGGAGTACAATTACTGTTAGCAGTATAATTTATAAGTAGTTTTTAGATTAAGTGGTTAGCTTTCAAAAGCAGTAATAAATAAAATAATAAATACTGACGGAAAAGGACACTGCATAATGAAGCCATTGGTAAATAGTACAATTCACTGCGGTGGTGACAATATGTTTACTTATATATTGAATTATACTGAATACTATAGGAACAACTCTATAGAACAGCAAATATATAAATGACCTTATTTTCAGCCATAAATGCTGGATGTTGCTGTCCTGCCTTAATTGCGTTTATCTTTACCTATAAGGCAGACATTTCGCTTAGTAGCTTAGATCTTTGTTATATGCAAGGCGGGCCAGGAAATGTATTAGTACTGTTAAGTTTTACCCCCGGAAGGGAAACCAGAGACCTGTAAAGAAGAAGGCAGATGGGTGAAGGGTAGTGTAGTGTAGGAAAGTTACAGTATCTCCTGTGAGAATGCAGCACAGACACGGGGTGAAGAAACAAATGCATTCTACTCAGAGGAAGAGAGACAAAGGGTACACCTGGCCTTGGTATGGGACGCTACCTGTGGGGTTTACACCTGGCCTTGGTATGGGACGCTACCTGTGGGGTTTACACCTGGCCTTGGTATGGGACGCTACCTGTGGGGTTTACACCTGGCCTTGGTATGGGACGCTACCTGTGGGGTTTACACCTGGCCTTGGTATGGGACGCTACCTGTGGGGTTTACACCTGGTCCTTGGTATGGGACGCTACCTGTGGGGTTTACACCTGGTCCTTGGTATGGGACGCTACCTGTGGGGTTTCAGCGTGTATTTTCCTACGTTGCTTTATAGATATCCAAACGATATCTGCAGACTACTGTACATTCCAATTAACTCCGAACACATGGGAGAATGGGGGCGAATCTTTGGGACTCTGGGATTGCGTGTTCTCAAATGCTCGTCAAAGGTAAGTGAAAAATGAATGACATTTACACCCGGTTAAGTGCATCTCTGTCAGGCGTGGGCCGTTATTTGAGTGACTAAGGTATCATTTGCTCAGCCCATGACGGTTCTGTGTATCTATTAATAACAAGCTGCACTACGGAATACCGCCCTGCAGTATAATAACCATATCCAAGGCTGGCCAGGTGTAACTCCCTGCCTTGGAGTGGCACTCCCACCGGGGTCGGGGGAATCCCCACGCCTGGCCAGGTGTAACTCCCTGCCTTGGAGTGGCACCCCCACCGGGGTCGGGGGAATCCCCACGACTGGCCAGGTGTAACTACCTGCCTTGGAGTGGCACCCCCACCGAGGTCGGGGGAATCCCCACGCCTGGCCAGGTGTAACTCCCTGCCTTGGAGTGGCTCTCCCACCGAGGTCAGGGGCATCCCCACGACTGGCCAGGTGTAACTCCCTACCTTGGAGTGGCTCTCCCACCGAGGTCGGGGGAATCCCCACGCCTGGCCAGGTGTAACTCCCTGCCTTGGAGTGGCTCTCCCACCGAGGTCAGGGGAATCCCCACGACTGGCCAGGTGTAACTCCCTGCCTTGGAGTGGCACCCCCACCGAGGTCGGGGGAATCCCCACCACAGGCCAGGTGTAACTCCCTGCCTTGGAGTGGGATCAGGGGAATCCCCACGCCTGGCCAGGTGTAACTCCCTGCCCTGAAGTGGGATCAGGGGAATCCCCACGCCTGGCCAGGTGTAACTCTCTGCCCTGGAGTGGGATCAGGGGAATCCCCACGCCTGGCCAGGTGACGGTGCTCCTGGTAATCTGAGCTGAATTCCGCACAGGAGAATGAAAGTGGAGGGTGGAAGGTTGGTCCTGAGTGACCTTACGGCAAGTTGGCATTTCTGTGGATCTGAGGCATTAAGAATACACACTCACGCCCGGCTGCTGCTGCTGCAGCTGATGTGCTGGTAGGAGAGGAAAGAGCATTGGATAAGGATACGTGACTAGGACTAGAAATATTGGTTACATCCTGGTTCTGGCTGGTGGTAGAGGACTGGCGCCTCAGTGCCCCCTGAAAGGAAGCGCCGCTCTTGAATGTATTCACTACTTCAATCTGCAACGGAGGAAAGAATGAGACAGGTTTGTTCAGGGAAAAGACTCAACACAACGAGTGGCAACAAAACCAAACCAACAAGGACGCACAGACACACAGACGCACAAAAAGACAAAACGGCAATGTGACAATTACACAACACAAACATTTCTTGCAATGGACATGTGTCCCATTGCTGCCCGCGGGCGCCGTGACACATTGCTTCACCAGCCACGTGGCCCAACGCAGTTGGTGAAAAGAAAAAAAATACATAAGGGGGAAAGTAATATATTATTTCCAGCACAAAATCTGACAGTTATTATATTTTCTAAGGAAACGCGTTGGAATACTAGTGACGGTGTTGCTCTTGAATAGATCCGATTGTTTGATTTTAGGTTGAGTTACTGTTACCCCCTCGCATGATCTTGCTTATGGCTTATGGGTAGGACTCCAGGGGCGGCCAATTCCAGTCCTCAAGGGCTACAACAGGTCAAGTTTTAAGGATATCCCTGCATCAGCACAGGGGGCTCAATCAGTATCTCAGTCGTTGACTGAGCCACTGATAGAGCCAGCTGTGCTGAAGCAGGGATATCCTGAAAATCAGACCTGTTGGTGGCCCTTGAGGACTGGAGTTGGCCACTCCTTGACTTATTCACTTCTTTTTTTTTTAACTCGTGAACCATACAAGTATTTCCGAGTTTCCTTTATCAGTTTACGCATCTTAGTGCAATGTACTTGTGGTTCTAGTATCCCTGACTTTCAATGCTTATTATATTTCATAAGGTGTCTTACAGAGGTATTGTGGTGGAGGGCAGTGGGGATTGAGGAAGTAGTCAGCAATAACCAAATGGGAAGGGCAAAGGATTATCAGGAAATAACAGTCTCATTAGTTCTTGGGGCAGAAGAAAGGAGGCGATAATGTGTATTCCGTGTATAAATAAGCAGCGATCTGTAAGAGTTTCCCAATTCTTAGTCAAAATTGACAGTGTAATTTTGCAGCCGATGAGAAAATTGTGTTTTTCCATTGAGGATTACATATTAATAGTGTTATCCATGCGCCAGAGTTTCTCATTGTTCTTGGATTGATGGAGTTCACGGCCAGACACCAAAATTAAGGAACATGGTAAATAGTTTGCAAAAGTTTTGCTTTTCTACAGCGTTAGGTCATTCTCCGCGTGTGTGTGTGTGTGCGTGTGTGCGTATGTGTGTGTGTGTGCGTCTATCATCTCTCTGCAGATCTGTGTTCAGGAAAAATGTGCCTAATAAGACTGAGAGGACTGTGGAGACGGTCACCGGAAAGTTTCTCCAAAGTTGCGAGGATTTATTTCCCCTCGTCGTACCTGTGTCTGGATTCTGTTGAGTCCTCGGAACCAGAGAATCTGTCCACGCCGCAGTTCCCTTTCTGCGTGGTCTATTTCTTCCGTGTCCTCATTCATCTCTTCCTCTGTGTTCTCCTCCTTCCGAGTGAGCTGACCAGCTGACCTTAGGAATTTCAACCTGCTAGTTGGCACGCTGGCGATCACCTATAAAAGGCCGTCCGCAAAACACAAACCGGTTGTACTTACTTAATCATCGGAGATGTGGGGGGGATTGTGTACAGTACTATGTTTCCACGGGCCAAATGCCTTGACCTTTAAACCTACTGTATGTCAAAATTCCATTCTAGAAGATGAGAAGAATCTACATATTATAAACATGTATACATGCAGCTTATAGGTGATCATTCTTAATAAAAAAAGAAGAGGACAGACCTATCTCAGATGCTGCTATATCTGGTTTATGTACAATTGTAAGACAACATTCTTCCCCTGATCTTGGCCACCATGCTGGTAGGATGAATAAATATCCTCCCAACAATAAAAAGGACAGATATATCACAGAATAGGCTTCAGACAGTGATGATTGTCCTCTCGCCAGCTTCCACTAATGTGACTGACACAGCGGAGAAATCCCAGGCCCCGGGGAACATTGGATCAGCCTGACCAGCCAGGACTAACCCCCTGCTATCATAGCCAGTAGCGAGCGGCCACCACATTCAATTGCCTTGATTTCCAAATATACTTATTCATGCCAATGTGGAGACTACATGGCCTGTTGTGTAACTTGCCTCCTGGCAGTTCTACTACTGGGAAACGTTGCTTCTGTTCTGGGAAGTGGATCACCCATTGCACTTAACGTTTAGCTCAACAATATGGACAAACTAGTTTATTAATGGGATGTTGCCACCATATCTGCTTCCAGCTGTGGGACTTTCAGATTGGATTTTATTACCTGGCGGTGTCGTAGCTAACGATACATTTCCAATGAGTACAGTGACAGTGCACTGCGGGGGGTCAGTGGACACGGTGTCTACTCTGGAGGGCTGAAGGAGCGGCTCAGTGAGTAAAGACACTGAGTCTGTAAACCATAACCCTGAATATGAAGCAGGGGAACAGGGTTCAATTCCTGGTGTCAGATGCTTGTGACCTTGGGCAAGTCACTTTATCTCCCTGTGCCTCAGGCACCAAAATATAGATTGTAAGCTCCTCTGGGCAGGGACGTTGTCTGTAACATCCCTATGTGCTGCGTACCGCGCGCTGTACTGTAATTGCGACGCGCTTTGTGTCCCGTTGGGAGAAAAGCGCTATATGAAATAAAGTACTTATTACTTTAGAGAGAAAATATATTGAACTTTGGAAAGCCAGTGCTTTGGGAAAACCAGACTTCACAAGTATAAAGAGTACTGTTGGCTCTTTATAAATATATATATAGGAGAGTCCTGATTATCCGACCTTCTATTTTATCCGTCACACCCCACCTTCTCGCTTACCGGCGGCAGAAGAAGAGGAGGACTGCAGACCACAGGAGCGGCACCGGAGGAAGACAGCTGGCGGCCGGAGTAGAGGACCGTGTCAGAAGAGGAATGGACTTAAGACAGCGGGCAGCAGCAGGCAGGAGAAGACCATCAGACCCAGTGTGCATAGCAGGGCAGCATAGGAGAACGGCCGGGGAGGAGCGCGCGGTAACACCGGAAGTTGACCGGTATCTGACTTCCGGTATTACGGAGCTGTCCTAACTCCTTTCATCCGCTGACATGGTCCTCTTCTCTGGCCGCCAGCTGTCTTCCTCTGGTGCTGCTCCTGTGGTCTGCAATCCTCATCTTCTTCTGCCGTCAGTGAGCGAGAGTCAGTTATCTGCCATGGTATCAGTACCGTTTAGGTCAGATAACCGAGACTCTACTGTGTATATGTATATATATATATATGCTAAGAGAAAGAACGGACCCCGCATCCACAAGACAAATAGAGGTAACTAAATACCGACTGCAATGAATACTTAATAGTAAGTCAGTGGTGCTACAAGGGCCAAATAATATGTAAGGAGAGAAGAAAGGAGCCCAAAATAATAGCACTCTAGTATACCAATTGAATATACAAATACACAATTTATTTATTTAACTATCACAGAACAAAAAATATAAAAGAAAGCATAGAATATTTAAAATCAGGCATAGATCCCCTGTACGTAAAACATAGCAATCATCCTCTAACATGCAAATCTGAATTGACACAACGTCTCAGATGAAGGAGTGTGTACCCTTGAGTGTATCAAACAAAGGGAGGCTTAGTACTGCAGATAAGGGCTGAGATATGGAGGAAATAGCTCTAACCAAGTAATCAAATCATAACATCAAATGCTCAATCTAAGGGAGTCATATACAGTAATCCCTAGAAGGTAAAACACAGCTGTGCAATAATCAGAGCAATGGGTGAGAAACTTGGAAAGGCGCACTCCAAAAACTATATACCCTAAATCACATATCACCTAAGCATCAAAAACACGCAGTGTCATAGAGGAAGCAAGGAGCAATGGCTCAAAACATAATTACGTGACCCTAAGAGGGGACAGACCAGGGGATCCTGTCTACAGCACCCACTCCTACGCGTTTCAGTGAAATGCCTTCAACTGGGAGCTGTGCCTTCAACTGGGATGACTCCCGTGAATTGTGTAGTGGGTGGTCTGATTTGATTACTTGGTTAGAGCTATTTCCTCCATATCTCAGCCCTTATCTGCAGTACTAAGCCTCCCTTTGTTTGATACACTCAAGGTACACACTCCTTCATCTGATACGTTGTGTCCATTCAGATTTGCATGTTAGAGGATGATTGCTATGTTTTACGTACATGGGATCTATGCCTGAATTTAAATATTCTATGCTTTCTTTTATATTTTTTATTCTGTGATAGTTAAATAAATAAATTGTGTATTTGTATATTCAATTGGTATACTAGAGTGCTATTATTTTGGGCTCCTTTCTTCTCTCCATACATACATACATACATATACATACATACATATACATACATATACATATACATACATATACATATACATACATACATATACATACATATACATATATACATACATATACATATATACATACATATACATATATACATACATACATATACATATATACATACATACACACACACACACACACACACACACACACACACATACATACATACATACATAATCTACATGTTGTAAACTCTCTCTCTCCACCCCCCTTCTTTCTCTCTAAGAATTCCTGATAAGAAGCAAGGAGATTGCCATCAATAGAACTACAGCTGGTATCTCCCATGCACATCTTTTCCACTCTCTTCTCAGGAATACTGTTTTTCTCATTTATTTCCTTCTCATCCCCCAAGTCTTAAACACAGTTGCAGATAGGGATTTCCTATCAGTATGAGTAATGACACCTACCTGACCCCAAACCAGTTCCCCAAGGCCTATGAATATACACCACATCCACTGGTCAAGTTGTAGGGGAGAACAGCTAAATGGCTTTCCTCCGAACTGCACAATCACTATCTGTAGAGGAGAAAAGGCAGGAGATAAATCATTTCAAGAACCTTTCTTAAGAACAAACACAATTTACTACGTAAACTAAGAAGAGACCACTTGGAAATGCATTCACACTGTTGGAGCAATTTGAAGCTATGGCTCTGAATGCCGATAACGCTCTCTGGAGCTCGGTTGGCATGGAATGGATGTCCTCTTCATGAATCGAAATGTCTTTGTCACTGTGAACAAACAGAAATCGGGTGGCATTGAGACGCTTATCCTTTCCGGTCGGGTGTTACCTGGATAACGAATGTGCCCAGCACAATGGTGCAGAAAATCGGGTTTCGGAATATGCCATCAAACACATTGCGCTCGCCGTGAATCTTGCGGGCGTTGATCTCATTGAAGAGCTGCATCATGACGAAAGTGTTGAAGATGATGGTATAGTGCTCAGAAGGAGGGGAATGAAGGGGTGCATTTCTTCCACTGTCAATCTTAAACATCTTTTCCCCTGAAAACAGTTAACCACGAACAGAGTTAAGTTGGGGGAGGAAGGGTTTGTCCAGTAAAAAATGTTTTTTTTCAATCGAATTTGTTTTAAATTTAGTTATACAGCTGCAGCGGCCGTTATTCAAACAATTCACGGCGCCGATTTCGTGTGCGCTGCTGTTCCCCACGCAGCATGAACGCTGCCAATCGCCCCAGGCTCCCGCGTTTATCGCGATTGCTTTGTTGAATTTCATGGATTCTGTTTCTCGGTGTGCAATGAAATGAATGAATTACAATGAGTACAGTACGGTGCTACTGGGCCAATTTCAGGTGTTTAAAAACCGGAACTCTAAAATGTCATTTTCTGCACTCGCCGCACTCGCGTCTTAAGGCGGGAAGGTTGGAAGACATCCTGCGTCATGACATCGGTATTCCGATGAACACAACGCGTGAAGTGTTTGAATAACGGCCGCTGCAGCTGTAAGTATCATTTTTAAATAAATCAGTTCTGTAGTATTAGATAATACCTACTACATTAAAAAAAAAAAAATCTCTTAATGCCACTTTTAATGAGTTTTAATATACTGAGCATCCTGTGATTTCTATAGCAGGTTTTGGCACAGCTCGCCAGCAGTGCGAGATCTGTGTAACACTTTCCTGTTTGTGATCATTTGTTGCCAATATTCCCAGCAGTTTGAGCTGCAAACTGTAACAATAGATAATGTTACCTTAGTAATATAAGAATACATTGTAGCTGCTGAGTTGCACTGACTGGAGGATTGATTGAAACAGAAAGGCGGCCATTTAATGATCCCTGGGTAGCAGGATCTTTGCTGATCGATCACGAGAGAACCAAATCGATCAACAGTTAGGTAAATAGTTTTCAATAAAGGTAATCAAATGCTGCATATATTAAAACATTTTTTTTCTAAAATGCCACTTGAATTGCCTCCTTAATAGTCTTACCAACAAAGAGCAATGTAAATATAAGTGTGAGCTGGTAGACCGCATGTCCCAGAATATTTTTCGTCATGGTCTGTGAAATGAGTGGCTTGTTCCTTCCATAGGGCTTCCGTAGGAGCAGAGATTCTGTAGGGGGCTCCGTTGCCAGAGCCAGAGAGGCAAACGTATCCATGATAAGGTTAACCCATAGCATCTGTACAGCTTTCAAGGGAGAGTCCTTGTAAAAGAAGAGAGAACATTTACTATGATTAACTTTGTACTGACAAGAAATGCTTGTTCGGATTGTCAATATCACCAACGAATACACATGGACACACCCACACCAATTGTTAGTCAGATAAGGCTTTATTGTACTTAGCTTTGGTTACATGCAGCTTACAGCAGTCAGGATACCACACACAGTTAACCAGGGGAACCCCTTCATCTCCTGAGATGCCTGGTAGTTAGAGTTGTTTATCTGCGATCACGTATTCCCAGGCATAAAAGGATTCAGCATCAATTCTATCCAGGGTGAAGTCCAATTTCCCTATTCCCAGGACAAAGCTGATATACCCTTATCTCAGGGGGAAAAAAGGGGGGGGGGGGCTAACAACACTTTCACTGGAACTTTAACTATTTGAGTACCAGTAAGCATTCTTACAATAACAGTAAGCATTTACTAAGAAACTAACGTTAACCCCTTACATGCCTAGGCCATCAGAAACAAGACAAACTCCATTCTCCCTACAGACATGAAAGAAGCAGTCTGGCTCATTAAAAAACATAATTAACTCTAGTTTCAGCTCACTCCACTTTCGCTCCGGGTTAGGACTCCTTGTGCTAACGCACAGTGAAGTCATCGCACTCCTTTCTAAGGAGACCATCTCAAGACTAAAATAGGGCATCTTCTTCACAAATATCATCCCATCCCTGAGACACAGCTTATAATAAAACTAAAATAAGATCAAATATAATATAGATATATATCTATATCTTGCTTGAGGGAGTTGGCTGATTGAAAATCTGGTACAGTATCTGCATGATAAAGAGGGAAGAGCCTTCTAAGATCAAACACCCAACTAATGGTAGTGAGGTGGTTATGGGGTTAACTGAAGGTGATTGACATCTTTAAAAAAGTATTTGTCTGCCCATAAGGCTGCAATCAGAGGTAAGTTCATCTCTATTGCATCCCATAGGAAAAAGGTTAAATTAAAATTGGTCAAAGATTTAACAGACAAAATTATCAAACTTGAGCAACTACATAAAACTAAACCATCAAAGAAAATCTATAAAGCATTGACCACAGCCAGAACTGAATTAAAACAGGTCCAACTAGAGGACGTAGAAAAAGCCCTCAAATGGACCAACCAACAATATTATGACAAAGGCAACAAGGCCGATAGACTCTTGGCTAGCAAACTGAGAGGGATACAGAACAGATCTCAAATAACAGCGATCAAAAATAGGTCTGGTGAGATACAATATAACGACAAAAAAATAGCAGAAGAATTCACTACATTTTATACCAAATGATATAACCTAAGAACTCAAAATGGATACTCTGAACCAACAGCATCGGAATCAATAGCAAAGTATCTAGACAGCTGCCACCTACCCACATTAACAGAGGAGGAAAACGCAATACTTAATGCTGAGATATCAAAAGAGGAACTGGCAGAGGCTGTGAGAGAATACACAAAAACACGTCACTCACCAAACGGACAACAACATAAGCTGCCCGGTGCATGGGGGAGAGGGGGTAGCACAGAACACACAGACAGATAATCACAAGGATCACATAAAGCCCCCAATAGTTGCACTCAAGATAGATGACACTATAGATAGTAGTGTCAACTCAATGGAAGCCAAAAATTTGCAAAAACCCTCAGTGGGGTCAGCCGCAAAAGGTCACACTCAAAAATAAAAATAATAAAGTTTTATTAAATAATTGAAATTAAAACCCGCCGAAACACAATAAAAATGCATAAATAAAATGCATAGAATAAAATCCCCGTGTGATAGAGGTGAGAAAATAGACAGTATATACATATGTTAAAGCCTAAATCGCATAAACAGATTGTACTAGAGCTGTTCGCTAATAAACAGTCTCACACAAGCTATGTGTGGGGCTGTAAGAACAAAAACCATGCAAAGTGTATGGCAGCAGAATATGGCTTGTCACTACCAATAGACACAGTATAAATCATGTAGTAGGTAAGTATACGACCTGATATCATGTGTGGTACATATGCCCGTGAACAGCTACAGCCCTGAGAAGTCACCGGAGCTGATCTCGCCTCCAAACACCAACACGTGATCGTCAACGTGATGACGTCACGCTTACCCCGACGTACGTTTTGCGCGTCACAGCGTGCTTTCTCAAGGGGGAGGAGTGAATCGGAATAACCAGCATAACCTAATATACCCTCCCAGATGAGGGAGGGCCGGACAAAAATGCTTGACATGATAGTATATAGCAATGGCAAAGTAGGGATACACATTACCCTAGAATAACTTCGCAAACAAATAAACAAACAAGGGAATCAGGAGGGGGGATGGAGGGGGGTGAAAGAGGGGAGGGGGGGGGGGAAGGAAGGGCAAAGGAGGGAGGAGGATGGACGCAAAATAAACTAAAAGTTGCATAATGTAATAGTGTCACATGTAATAAATGAATGAGTAAATCAGTAGAGTACACAATAAACCATCCACAGGTGTGCCAAAGGCATACAAGGGCAAAAAATGACAAAAACAGAGAGAAGCCAATAAAATGAAAATGAAAATAGAGGGTGTAGGAATGGACTAACCTGACGGATCCGCCTATAGAGTTAAAACGGAACCTACTAAGCTGAAATTAAATAGTAGGTCCTATATACCGGTATCCCTCTACCCAAAATCAAAGAAAAGAAGAAAAGATAAATCCTTCATTCAATCCATGCGGTGAAAGTGTGTTTAACTTATAAATCCACCTGCATTCGCATTGTCGTAATTTAGTATCCAAGTTGCCCTTGCGTGGGCCCCAGGGTATATGCGCTATGCCCATGAAACGTAAATTAGAAGCATCTCCCTGGTGTATGTCATTTATATGCCTAGCCACCAGCGTGTCAAGTTTATTCCGAACTGACCCTAGATGCTCCAAAATGTGTACATTGAAGGCTCTGTGGGTTTCCCCAACGTATTGTTTACCACAAGAACATTGAATCAAATACACCACCCCAGTAGTGAGACAGTTAATAAAGTCTTTTGTGGTGTTGATGGTATGTGATATGGGGTCGGTGAACGTTTTGCCGACTTTAATTGAAGGACAAGCCTTACAACGTCCACAGGTGTATGTACCACAGGGTTTATTACCAAGCCATGTACGTGTAGGTTTTGTTTGGAAGTGGCTTTTTACTAGACGATCACGAAGATTACGTGCTCTACGGCTAACCATATTCAGTGCTTTCTGTAGTATTTTGGATAGATCATCATCTTGAAGTAAGATATGCCAGTGTTTAGTTAGAATCTGGCGGATGGATTGCCGCTGACTACAAAAGGTGCCAATAAAGCGTGTGTATCCCTACTTTGCCATTGCTATACACTATCATGTCAAGCATTTTTGTCCGGCCCTCCCTCATCTGGGAGGGTATATTAGGTTACGC
Source organism: Ascaphus truei (assembly GCF_040206685.1). Taxonomy (NCBI): domain Eukaryota; kingdom Metazoa; phylum Chordata; class Amphibia; order Anura; family Ascaphidae; genus Ascaphus; species Ascaphus truei. The sequence continues at coordinate 5,607,044 of NC_134499.1, forward strand.
TGGTTATTCCAATTCACTCTTCCCCCTTGAGAAAGCACGCAGACGCGCAAAACGTACGTCGGGATAAGCGTGACGTGATCACGTTGACAATCACGTGTTGGTGTTTGGAGGCGAGATCAGCTCCGGTGACTTCCCAGGGCTGTAGCTGTTCACGAGCATATGTACCACACATGATATCAGGTCGTATACTTACCTATTACATGATTTATACTGTGTCTATTGGTAGTGACAAGCCATATTCTGCTGCCATACACTTTGCATGGATTTGCTCTTACAGCCCCACACATAGCTTGTGTGAGACTGTTTATTAGCGAACAGCTCTAGTACAATCTGTTTATGCGATTTAGGCTTTAACATATGTATATACTGCCTATTTTCTCACCTCTGACACACAGGGATTTTATTCTATGCATTTTATTTATGCATTTTTATTGTGTTTCAGCGGGTTTTAATTTCAATTGTTTAATAAAACTTTAATATTTTTATTTTTGAGTGTGACCTTTTGCGGCTGACCCCACTGAGGGATTTTGCTATTTTTTGGCTTCCATTAAGTTGACACTACTATCTATAGTGTCATCTATCTTGAGTGCAACTATTGGGGGCTTTATGTGATTCTTGTGATTATCTATCTGTGTGTTAGAGGCTGTAAAAGTGCTGAAGGTGTCTAAGTCCCCTGGCCCTGATGGGTTCACCAATGTTTACTATAAGAGATTCTTACCAATACTATCCACGCATCTACTAAAAAAAATTAACTTTTTCATGGAAGGGAACCCAATCCCAACATCAATGTCCCTAGCCAACTTAGCAATTATACATAAAGATGGAAGAGACCCGATGCAATGTGGAAGCTATCGTCCAATCTCCCTTCTAAACAATGACCTCAAATTATATAGTAAAATTCTAGCAAATAGGCTGAATCCTATACTACCCAGATTAATTAATATAGACCAAGTTGGGATTGTCGCGGGCAGACAAGCCTCAGACAACACCCGCAAAATCATTAATATAGTTGACCATGTGCATCTCACAGGAACCAAATCAATACTATTAAGTCTGGATGCAGAGAAGGCGTTCGATAGGATTGATTGGCTATTTTTAGATAACACCTTACGAAAATTTGGCTTCAAGGACACATATCTAGAGGGTGTCCGTAGGCTTTACCAAGACCCATCGGCTATGGTAAAACTCCCAGGGGGCAGTCTACAATGATTCAATATTAAAAACGGCACAAGACAAGGATGCCCCCTATCCCCCCTTCTCTTTGCACTGACTATAGAACCCCTAGCATCCAAAATACGAGAAAATGCTGACATCCAGGGCATAGAAATTGGGAATAAAAAGTATAAAATATCTCTGTTTGCCGATGATATAATCTTGACTTTGTCCAATCCCCAGATTTCCCTTCCCAACCTTCAAAAGGAATTACTGGACTTTGGTAAAATATCAGGATATAAAATCAACAACAGACCTCACAATACCCATTGATCCGCTGACCTACTTGCTGGCCAGGCCAATGGAGAACATTGACCGTCCAGTAAGAAAATGAATCTCCATTCTTACGGAGGCTAGGTGGCAGTGGCCTCGTGGAAGAAAGTATCACCCCCCTCCAAGCAAACAGCGAAAAAATGGATCAATGAAGTAATGCTAATGGAAAAACTGTCAGCCTTCCTGAAAAGAACCACAGCGACTTTTTATAAAGTCTGGGAACCATGGCTGATTCTACCAACAAGGTAACAACCTTAACGCTTAGAAGAGAAGGCGACTCAGGCATTTGAGAGGAAAGATGCGATGCTGGTTCCTGGTGACCGGGTTGAGTACTACAGGACCAGGAGAATTGGATTGGAATGAAATAGGATCAGCTGATGTTAGAAAGGTGTTAATCTTTCACAGGAAACATACAAGGAAAACATTCACTTCAGTGAATACATTTTTGTAAGTAAGCAAATTACAACAATAAGGAGGGGAATGATTTGCACACGTGGGACTGCATCTTTTTTGCATTGTATTGAACATATTTTGATTTAGATCAGGGGTGGGATACTTCTGTCCTCAAGGACCACCAACAGGTCAGGGTTTAAGGATATCCCTGCTTCAGCACAGGTGTCTCAATCGGTCCCAGCTTCAGCACAGGGGAAGAAGGAACAAACCTATAGCACAAGGGAAAGAAGAAAAACACCGCTGACAAAGCTTGGCGAAACACGTAGGGTGGAGGACTTTGCCATTGAGTCTGGGATCCAAAATCTGACTCCGTTTTTGCTGAACTCTCGCGAGATGAGATCAGCTTCCACGTGACACGGAAGTATTCAGAGAGGCCGGCAACCGGGCGCAAGAGGCGCAGGACGCTGAGAAGACCGGAGCAGGATGGATTCCAGATTACAGTGCAACAACTGTGGGATTTGACTCTTTGCGCAATACCTTCTGCTACATTGTGAGTGCGATGTGCATACTTGTTATGCCTTTAAAGTTTATTATCATGCTGTAGGCTACACTATGGTACTTCTGCCTTGATGTTTCCCCATGTCTCTACCTTTGAAGCCCAGCAGCTACCATATCCAGTTCTCTCTTCCTAATACTGGCCAAAGAACCCCCAGAAGTGACACCTGATCTCTCTTTTGCCTTAAAGAAGTATTTTCCTGTACGTGTGGGCTATTTTAGCAGGATTTTCTCCTAACCATTACAGATTCCCCTGTGGTTTTGCTTTTTCTTCTTTCCCTTGCGCTGTAGGTTGTTCCTTTGGATGTTTGCCTGGTTTCTCTCTGGGTGAGAGATGCCAACCAAGCTGCAGGGAAAGTATAGCTGTTGGTTCGAGTGCAGTGTTATTTGTTTGTTGCACAGATCTGTTTCTTCCAACCGACTTCAGCACAGGTGGCTCAATCAGTGCTGAGATGTCCTGAAAACCTGCCCTGTTAGAGGGGTCTTGAGGACTAGAGTTGAGCACCACAGATCTACAGTGATCCATTTGCTTAGTGACCACTAGATTGAGGCGATTGAGAGAGCTGGCTATATCTGGGCACGATCATTCCGGTAGCTAAATCCTGGCCATCCAGGACATGTATTTGGGCACTTAGTAATTATTTGTTTGTGACCATGTATTAGGCAATTGTGGAGTAAACCTGGGATGTTTTCCCCATGCACCTGTGTATCAATGCAATTGATTGCCCAGTTTGCACCTTGGGGGGAGTCAGTAGGAGGAGGAGTTAGGGGGGGGAGTTACATGGGGCACAGATTATAATGAGATGTATCACATTCTGCGTCTCTGTCCCAGCATGCACCTTGGGGAGAGTCAGTAGGAGGAGTTGGGGGGAGTTACATGGTGCACAGATTATACTGAGATATATCACATCGTGCCCCAGCTGGCACCTTGGGGAGAGTCAGTAGGAGGAGTTGGGGGGAGTTACATGGTGCACAGATTATAATAAGATGTATCACATTCTGCGTCTCTGCCCCAGCTTGCACCTTGGGCAGAGTCAGTAGGAGGAGTTGGGGGGAGTTACATGGTGCACAGATTATAATGAGATGTATCACATTCTGCGTCTCTGCCCCAGCTTGCACCTTGGGTAGAGTCAGTAGGAGGAGTTAGGGGAAGTTACATGGTGCACAGATTATAATGAGATGTATCACATTCTGCGTCTCTGTCCCAGCTTGCACCTTGGGGAGAGTCAGTAGGAGGAGTTGGGGGAAGTTACATGGTGCACAGATTATAATGAGATGTATCACATTCTGCGTCTCTGTCCCAGCTTGCACCTTGGGGAGAGTCAGTAGGAGGAGTTGGGAGGGAGTTACATGGTGCACAGATTATAATGAGATGTATCACATTCTGCGTCTCTGCCGCAGCTTGCACCTTGGGGAGAGTCAGTAGGAGGAGTTGGGAGGGAGTTACATGGTGCACAGATTATAATGAGATGGATCACATTCTGCGTCTCTGCCCCAGCTTGCACCTTGGGGAGAGTCAGTAGGAGGAGTTGGGGGAAGTTACATGGTGCACAGATTATAACGAGATGTGTTAGGCCAGGTCCCTGCTGGCTACTGCGGCGCCCGCTGTGGCAGACGCTACAGGGACAAGATCCGCTCCAAAATGGGTCCGGACCCGCTGCGAGGGGGGGGCGCCGTGCTGCGCCGAGAGAAACTCCTGCTCTCAAGAAATTTGAGAGCAGGAGTCGCGATGGAGCGGTAGGCCACGCCCCATTGCGGTTCAGCCAATGAGGGCAAACCTGCCGGGTGATGTCACAGCTGCGCCCCCGTCATTTCCCACCGTCTTTCCCCCTGCTGCTCTCTGCAGACCGGGGGACGCGTCGCATGCAGCACAGGCAGTGGGGCCGCAGCCTTACATTCTGCGTCTCTGCCCCAGCATGCACCTTGGTTAGAGTCAGTAGGAGGAGTTAGGGGGGGAGTTACATGGTGCACAGATTATAATGAGATGTATCACATTCTGCGTCTCTGTCCCAGCATGCACCTTGGGGAGAGTCAGTAGGAGGAGTTGGGGGGAGTTACATGGGGCACAGATTATAATGAGATGTATCACATTCTGCGTCTCTGTCCCAGCATGCACCTTGGGGAGAGTCAGTAGGAGGAGTTGGGAGGGAGTTACATGGTGCACAGATTATAATGAGATGGATCACATTCTGCGTCTCTGCCCCAGCATGCACCTTGGGGAGAGTCAGTAGGAGGAGTTGGGGGGAGTTACATGGGGCACAGATTATAATGAGATGTATCACATTCTGCGTCTCTGCCCCAGCTTGCACCTTGGGGAGAGTCAGTAGGAGGAGTTGGGAGGGAGTTACATGGTGCACAGATTATAATGAGATGGATCACATTCTGCGTCTCTGCCCCAGCATGCACCTTGGGGAGAGTCAGTAGGAGGAGTTGGGGGGAGTTACATGGGGCACAGATTATAATGAGATGTATCACATTCTGCGTCTCTGCCCCAGCTTGCACCTTGGGGAGAGTCAGTAGGAGGAGTTGGGGGAGTTACATGGGGCACAGATTATAATGAGATGTATCACATTCTGCGTCTCTGCCCCAGCTTGCACCTTGGAGTGTGTGTGTGGGTGTGGCATCCTCCTCAGTGACTGGTGGGTGTTGGCAACACTGACCTCACTGATGGCCTCTTCTGCCAGCAGTGATGTCACTTCCTGTACTGTACTTCCGTCACCATCAAGGCAATTTACTGCCAGGGGAATTTTCATGTGGTAAGTGCCGCTAATGAAGTTTCACTTCAAAAATGCATGAATTGCTCCTTTAATGAGATGTCACATTCTGCGCCTCCCTCATCTTCCAGTCTCGCAGTGGCGCAAGTGTAACACACTGCATTAAAAGTAAGAAACTGCACAGCTCCGCTCCAATGAACAAGGCGCACTTTTCTCTGCGTTGATAAATAGACCCCTTAATAGTGGGATGTGTGACATTGTGTATAGCAAAGCCGTCCCACCCTAGGGCCCGACGCGCACACTGTACGTCTCACCTGTGTAATGCAGGCTCCTGTGAATGCTACAATCACCGCCACCACGTTCACCGTTAGCTGGAACTGCAGGAACTTGGAAATGCTGTCGTACACATTGCGACCCCACATCACGGCCTTCACAATGCTGCTGAAGTTGTCGTCCGTCAGGATGATGTCAGAGGCTTCTTTAGCCACATCTGTGCCAGCGATTCCCTGCCAGGGCAGACAGGAGGAAAATAGCATCAAACACTGCGCGAGGAGATCCAGATGGCCAATCGCTCGCCTTTCCTCTGAAGAGCCGTTTGCTCTGCTTCTCCGAGTCGTTCTAGTCATCCACAGCTGCCTGTTCCTTAATTTCTTCCTTCGCTTTTAACCTAAGCAACCATGTCTCGGCCCCTATTTTAGGCTTCCCTGACTATCACGATATGGGTTTTAATCTGACCTGCAAACGTTTCCCTCTAAAATCATTGTATGATGTTTCTCTCCTTAAGTACCACCAAGCCAGCACTGCTCTCCTACCAGCCTTCGAGTAAGTCAATCTCGCGTTATTTCTGTCACCTTCTCTTGGATTTTACCAACCTGTGATTACCAGTTCTATCCTGAGACATTTCAGTTCACAGATAACCTATTTGTTGCTGGAAATATCTGTCAACGTACCATAGCAAAGCCCACATCAGCTTTCTTCAATGCCGGTCCATCGTTCGTTCCGTCCCCAGTCACTGCAACCACTTGCCTCTGTTCCAACTGCGTGCTATCTATGATACCTACAGAGGAGACGGTAAGTGCACTCACAATTACGAGGAAGTGCTGCCACGGGGGCTCAGAAATCCCAAGTGAGTTGGGGTACAGCCGATCCTGGGAAGAAAGAAGACAGCACACTCCAGTGGTCTTGGCAAAAAAATGTTTTAGTAGTGCAAGGATCAACGTGTCGGTCCTAGTGTGGTACTTGACAAAGGGTCCAAACGTTGACCCTTGTACTTTTGCACTACTAAAACATTTTTGCCAAGATCACTGGAGTGTGCGGTCTTCTTTCTTCCCCGGATATGATACATACAAGACAGCAAAGAGCTCCTTTAAACATCTTCCCATTTGGTTAAAGGTTTAAAGGGATACATTTAAAGTGAAAACTGTTGAATAGTGTCAGAGGCATGCAAAGACATATAGACAATATTAGGGTGGTAAATGCATGATGGATATCTGTTTGCACAACAGCTGATGATAAACTGATGTTTCTACATCAGGGGTTCCCAAATCAAACCACAGTATCCCAATCCACTATAGGTTTTTAGGGTAAGTATTGAATCTTCATTGAATGTCTACTGTACATTTGAATGCATGGGACTTTCATCGACCAGGGATCCAAAAATAGTTTTGCTAACCCCTGCTTAAATCCTTTTTTTTTCTCATTGATATAAATAAAGCAAACAAATACTCTTATTCATAAGTCAATTAGGTATGTGAGTGGCCCATTAAGCACTGTCAAGACATCCCGGCGGCCTGATCCACCAAACGTAGTGGCCAAGTAAAGAAATGTATATTATGGAAGCTTGTTAGCGTGAGCCTGCTGGAGACTGCGCAATCGATAAGTGTATTGAGCATTTGTCCCCGTCTTTGGTCTATCATCGGGCATAAGTACCTTTCACCAGTGTGTGTTTGTCAGTAGGTGAAGATCGAGCCAGAACCCGGAGCTTGGGCCAGATCTTATCGATCCGTTCTTGTTCAATCTATAGAGAAAGGAATATGGTAATAATTTAGATAAAAATCTTGCGCCTTCAAAGCGCTCACGTGTATTTCACTTACAACTGCCAGAATAGGACAATGGGGGAATTTTTTTAATATATAAAGGGAGGAGCAGCTCAGCAAGGGGGAGGGAGGGGGAGGCGCTCAGTGAGGGGGAAGGAGGGGCTCAGCGAGGGAGAAGGAGGGGGAGGGGCTCAGCGAGGGGGAAGAAGGGGCTCAGCGAGGGAGAAGGAGGGGCTCAGCGAGGGGGGGAAGGAGGGGCTCAGTGAGGGGGAAGGAGGGGCTCAGCGAGGGAGAAGGAGGGGCTCAGCGAGGGGGAAGGAGGGGCTCAGTGAGGGAGGAGGAGGGGCTCAGTGAGGGAGGAGGAGGGGCTCAGTGAGGGAGGAGGGGCTCAGCGAGGGAGAAGGAGGGGCTCAGCGAGGGAGAAGGAGGGGCTCAGCGAAGGAGGAGGGGCTCAGCAAAGGAGAAGCAGGGGCTCAGTGAAGGAGGAGAGGCTCAGTGAGGGAGGAGGGGCTCAGTGAGGGAGGAGGGGCTCAGTGAGGTAGGAGGGGCTCAGCGAGGGGAAAGGAGGGGCTCAGCAAAGGAGAAGGAGGGGCTCAGTGAGGGAGGAGGGGCTCAGTGAGGGAGGAGGGGATCAGTGAGGGAGGAGGGGATCAGTGAGGGAGGAGGGGCTCAGTGAGGGAGGAGGAGGGGCTCAGTGAGGGAGAAGGAGGGGCTCAGTGAGGGAGGAGGGGCTCAGTGAGGGAGAAGGAGGGGCTCAGTGAGGGAGAGGGAGGGGCTCAGTGAGGGAGGAGGGGCTCAGTGAGGGAGGAGGGGATCAGTGAGGGAGAAGGAGGGGCTCAGTGAGGGAGGAGCGGCTCAGTGAGGGAGAAGGAGGGGCTCAGTGAGGGAGGAGGGGCTCAGTGAGGGAGGAGGGGATCAGTGAGGGAGGAGGGGCTCAGTGAGGGAGGAGGGGCTCAGTGAGGGAGGAGGGGATCAGTGAGGGAGAAGGAGGGGCTCAGTGAGGGAGGAGGGGCTCAGTGAGGGAGGAGGGGCTCAGTGAGGGAGGAGGGGCTCAGTGAGGGAGGAGGGGATCAGTGAGGGAGGAGGGGATCAGTGAGGGAGGAGGGGATCAGTGAGGGAGGAGGGGATCAGTGAGGGAGGAGGGGCTCAGTGAGGGAGGAGGGGATCAGTGAGGGAGGAGCGGCTCAGTGAGGGAGGAGGAGGGGCTCAGTGAGGGAGGAGGGGATCAGTGAGGGAGGAGGGGATCAGTGAGGGAGAAGGAGGGGCTCAGTGAGGGAGGAGGGGCTCAGTGAGGTAGGAGGGGCTCAGCGAGGGGAAAGGAGGGGCTCAGCAAAGGAGAAGGAGGGGCTCAGTGAGGGAGGAGGGGCTCAGTGAGGGAGGAGGGGCTCAGTGAGGTAGGAGGGGCTCAGCGAGGGGAAAGGAGGGGCTCAGCAAAGGAGAAGGAGGGGCTCAGTGAGGGAGGAGGGGCTCAGTGAGGGAGGAGGGGATCAGTGAGGGAGGAGGGGATCAGTGAGGGAGGAGGGGCTCAGTGAGGGAGGAGGAGGGGCTCAGTGAGGGAGAAGGAGGGGCTCAGTGAGGGAGGAGGGGCTCAGTGAGGGAGAAGGAGGGGCTCAGTGAGGGAGAGGGAGGGGCTCAGTGAGGGAGGAGGGGCTCAGTGAGGGAGGAGGGGATCAGTGAGGGAGAAGGAGGGGCTCAGTGAGGGAGGAGCGGCTCAGTGAGGGAGAAGGAGGGGCTCAGTGAGGGAGGAGGGGCTCAGTGAGGGAGGAGGGGATCAGTGAGGGAGGAGGGGCTCAGTGAGGGAGGAGGGGCTCAGTGAGGGAGGAGGGGATCAGTGAGGGAGAAGGAGGGGCTCAGTGAGGGAGGAGGGGCTCAGTGAGGGAGGAGGGGCTCAGTGAGGGAGGAGGGGCTCAGTGAGGGAGGAGGGGATCAGTGAGGGAGGAGGGGATCAGTGAGGGAGGAGGGGATCAGTGAGGGAGGAGGGGATCAGTGAGGGAGGAGGGGCTCAGTGAGGGAGGAGGGGATCAGTGAGGGAGGAGCGGCTCAGTGAGGGAGGAGGAGGGGCTCAGTGAGGGAGGAGGGGATCAGTGAGGGAGGAGGGGATCAGTGAGGGAGAAGGAGGGGCTCAGTGAGGGAGGAGGGGATCAGTGAGGGAGAAGGAGGGGCTCAGTGAGGGAGGATGGGCTCAGTGAGGGAGGAGGGGATCAGTGAGGGAGGAGGGGCTCAGTGAGGGAGGATGGGATCAGTGAGGGAGGAGGAGGGGCTCAGTGAGGGAGAAGGAGGGGCTCAGTGAGGGAGGATGGGCTCAGTGAGGGAGGAGGGGCTCAGTGAGGGAGGAGGAGGGGCTCAGTGAGGGAGGAGGGGATCAGTGAGGGAGGAGGAGGGGCTCAGTGAGGGAGGAGGGGATCAGTGAGGGAGAAGGAGGGGCTCAGTGAGGGAGGAGGGGATCAGTGAGGGAGGAGGGGCTCAGTGAGGGAGGAGGAGGGGCTCAATGAGGGAGGAGGGGCTCAGTGAGGGAGGAGGGGCTCAGTGAGGGAGGAGGGGCTCAGCGAGGGAGGAGGGGCTCAGTGAGGGAGGATGGGCTCAGTGAGGGAGGAGGGGCTCAGTGAGGGAGGAGGGGCTCAGCGAGGGAGGAGGGGCTCAGTGAGGGAGGAGGGGCTCAGTGAGGGAGGAGGGGCTCAGCGAGGGAGGAGGGGCTCAGTGAGGGAGGATGGGCTCAGTGAGGGAGGAGGGGCTCAGTGAGGGAGAAGGAGGGGCTCAGTGAGGGAGAGGGAGGGGCTCAGTGAGGGAGGAGGGGCTCAGTGAGGGAGGAGGGGATCAGTGAGGGAGAAGGAGGGGCTCAGTGAGGGAGGAGGGGCTCAGTGAGGGAGGAGGGGCTCAGTGAGGGAGGAGGGGCTCAGTGAGGGAGGAGGGGCTCAGTGAGGGAGGAGGGGCTCAGTGAGGGAGGAGGGGATCAGTGAGGGAGGAGCGGCTCAGTGAGGGAGGAGGAGGGGCTCAGTGAGGGAGGAGCGGCTCAGTGAGGGAGGAGGAGGGGCTCAGTGAGGGAGGAGGGGATCAGTGAGGGAGGAGGGGATCAGTGAGGGAGGAGGGGCTCAGTGAGGGAGGATGGGCTCAGTGAGGGAGGAGGGGCTCAGTGAGGGAGGAGGAGGGGCTCAGTGAGGGAGGAGGGGATCAGTGAGGGAGAAGGAGGGGCTCAGTGAGGGAGGAGGGGCTCAGCGAGGGGGAAGGAGGGGCTCAGCGAGGGAGAAGGAGGGGGAGGGGCTCAGCGATGGGGAAGAAGGGGCTCAGCGAGGGAGAAGGAGGGGCTCAGCGAGGGGGGGAAGGAGGGGCTCAGCGAGGGGGGGAAGGAGGGGCTCAGTGAGGGGGAAGGAGGGGCTCAGCGAGGGGGAAGGAGGGGCTCAGCGAGGGAGGAGGGGCTCAGTGAGGGAGGAGGGGCTCAGTGAGGGAGGAGGGGATCAATGAGGGAGGAGGGGCTCAGTGAGGTAGGAGGGGATCAATGAGGGAGGAGGGGCTCAGCGAGGGAGGAGGGGCTCAGCGAGGGAGGAGGGGCTCAGTGAGGGAGGAGGGGATCAGTGAGGGAGGAGGGGCTCAGTGAGGGAGGAGGGGCTCAGTGAGGGAGGAGGGGATCAGTGAGGGAGGAGGGGATCAGTGAGGGAGGAGGGGCTCAGTGAGGGAGGAGGGGCTCAGTGAGGTAGGAGGGGATCAATGAGGGAGAAGGAGGGGCTCAGTGAGGGAGGATGGGCTCAGTGAGGGAGGAGGAAGGGCTCAGTGAGGGAGAAGGAGGGGCTCAGTGAGGGAGGATGGGCTCAGTGAGGGAGGAGGGGCTCAGTGAGGGAGGAGGAGGGGCTCAGTGAGGGAGGAGGAGGGGCTCAGTGAGGGAGAAGGAGGGGCTCAGTGAGGGAGGAGGGGCTCAGCGAGGGGGAAGGAGGGGCTCAGCGAGGGAGAAGGAGGGGGAGGGGCTCAGCGAGGGGGAAGAAGGGGCTCAGCGAGGGAGAAGGAGGGGCTCAGCGAGGGGGGGAAGGAGGGGCTCAGTGAGGGGGAAGGAGGGGCTCAGCGAGGGGGAAGGAGGAGCTCAGTGAGGGAGGAGGGGGGGCTCAGCGAGGGGGGGAAGGAGGGGCTCAGTGAGGGGGAAGGAGGGGCTCAGCGAGGGGGAAGGAGGAGCTCAGTGAGGGAGGAGGGGCTCAGCGAGGGAGGAGGGGATCAGTGAGGGAGGAGGGGATCAGTGAGGGAGGAGGGGCTCAGTGAGGGAGGAGGGGCTCAGTGAGGGAGGAGGGGCTCAGTGAGGGAGGAGGGGCTCAGTGAGGGAGGAGGGGCTCAGTGAGGGAGGAGGGGATCAGTGAGGGAGGAGGAGGGGCTCAGTGAGGGAGGAGGGGATCAGTGAGGGAGGAGGGGATCAATGAGGGAGGAGGGGCTCAGCGAGGGAGGAGGGGCTCAGCGAGGGAGGAGGGGCTCAGTGAGGGAGGAGGGGATCAGTGAGGGAGGAGGGGCTCAGTGAGGGAGGAGGGGCTCAGTGAGGGAGGAGGAGGGGCTCAGTGAGGGAGGAGGGGATCAGTGAGGGAGGAGGGGATCAGTGAGGGAGAAGGAGCGGCTCAGTGAGGGAGAAGGAGGGGCTCAGTGAGGGAGGATGGGCTCAGTGAGGGAGGAGGGGCTCAGTGAGGGAGGAGGAGGGGCTCAGTGAGGGAGAAGGAGGGGCTCAGTGAGGGAGGATGGGCTCAGTGAGGGAGGAGGGGCTCAGTGAGGGAGGAGGAGGGGCTCAGTGAGGGAGGAGGGGATCAGTGAGGGAGGAGGAGGGGCTCAGTGAGGGAGGAGGGGATCAGTGAGGGAGAAGGAGGGGCTCAGTGAGGGAGGAGGGGCTCAGCGAGGGGGAAGGAGGGGCTCAGCGAGGGAGAAGGAGGGGGAGGGGCTCAGCGAGGGGGAAGAAGGGGCTCAGCGAGGGAGAAGGAGGGGCTCAGCGAGGGGGGGAAGGAGGGGCTCAGTGAGGGGGAAGGAGGGGCTCAGCGAGGGGGAAGGAGGGGCTCAGTGAGGGAGGAGGGGCTCAGTGAGGGAGGAGGGGCTCAGTGAGGGAGGAGGGGCTCAGTGAGGTAGGAGGGGATCAATGAGGGAGGAGGGGCTCAGCGAGGGAGGAGGGGCTCAGCGAGGGAGGAGGGGCTCAGTGAGGGAGGAGGGGATCAGTGAGGGAGGAGGGGATCAGTGAGGGAGGAGGGGCTCAGTGAGGGAGGAGGGGCTCAGTGAGGGAGGAGGGGCTCAGTGAGAGAGGAGGGGCTCAGTGAGGGAGGAGGGGCTCAGTGAGGGAGGAGGGGATCAGTGAGGGAGGAGGAGGGGCTCAGTGAGGGAGGAGGGGCTCAGCGAGGGAGGAGGGGATCAGTGAGGGAGGAGGGGCTCAGTGAGGGAGGAGGGGATCAGTGAGGGAGGAGGGGCTCAGTGAGGGAGGAGGGGATCAGTGAGGGAGGAGGGGCTCAGCGAGGGAGGAGGGGCTCAGCGAGGGAGGAGGGGCTCAGTGAGGGAGAAGGAGGGGCTCAGTGAGGGAGAAGGAGGGGCTCAGCGAGGGAGGAGGGGATCAGTGAGGGAGGAGGGGCTCAGTGAGGGAGAAGGAGGGGCTCAGCAAGGGAGGAGGGGCTCAGTGAGGGAGAAGGAGGGGCTCAGTGAGGGAGAAGGAGGGGCTCAGTGAGGGAGGAGGGGATCAGTGAGGGAGGAGGGGATCAGTGAGGGAGGAGGGGCTCAGTGAGGGAGAAGGAGGGGCTCAGTGAGGGAGAAGGAGGGGCTCAGTGAGGGAGAAGGAGGGGCTCAGTGAGGGAGAAGGAGGGGATCAGTGAGGGAGGAGGGGATCAGTGAGGGAGGAGGGGCTCAGTGAGGGAGAAGGAGGGGCTCAGTGAGGGAGAAGGAGGGGCTCAGTGAGGGAGGAGGGGATCAGTGAGGGAGGAGGGGCTCAGTGAGGGAGAAGGAGGGGCTCAGTGAGGGAGAAGGAGGGGCTCAGCGAGGGAGGAGGGGCTCAGCGAGGGAGGAGGGGCTCAGTGAGGGAGAAGGAGGGGCTCAGTGAGGGAGAAGGAGGGGCTCAGTGAGGGAGGAGGGGATCAGTGAGGGAGGAGGGGCTCAGTAAGGGAGAAGGAGGGGCTCAGTGAGGGAGAAGGAGGGGCTCAGTGAGGGAGGAGGGGCTCAGTGAGGGAGAAGGAGGGGCTCAGTGAGGGAGAAGGAGGGGCTCAGTGAGGGAGAAGGAGGGGCTCAGCGAGGGAGGAGGGGATCAGTGAGGGAGGAGGGGCTCAGTGAGGGAGAAGGAGGGGCTCAGTGAGGGAGAAGGAGGGGCTCAGTGAGGGAGAAGGAGGGGCTCAGCGAGGGAGGAGGGGCTCAGTGAGGGGGAAGGAGGGTCTCAGTGAGGGAGAAGGAGGGGCTCAGTGAGGGAGGAGGGGATCAGTGAGGGAGAAGGAGGGGCTCAGTGAGGGAGGAGGGGCTCAGTGAGGGAGGAGGGGCTCAGTGAGGGAGGAGGGGATCAGTGAGGGAGGAGGGGCTCAGTGAGGGAGGAGGGGCTCAGTGAGGGAGGAGGGGATCAGTGAGGGAGGAGGGGCTCAGTGAGGGAGGAGGGGATCAGTGAGGGAGGAGGGGCTCAGTGAGGGAGGAGGGGCTCAGTGAGGGAGAAGGAGGGGCTCAGTGAGGGAGGAGGGGATCAGCGAGGGAGAAGGAGGGGCTCAGTGAGGGAGGAGGGGATCAGTGAGGGAGGAGGGGATCAGTGAGGGAGGAGGAGGGGCTCAGTGAGGGAGAAGGAGGGGCTCAGTGAGGGAGGAGGAGGGGCTCAGTGAGGGAGGAGGGGATCAGTGAGGGAGGAGGGGCTCAGTGAGGGAGGAGGGGCTCAGTGAGGGAGGAGGGGATCAGTGAGGGAGGAGGGGATCAGTGAGGGAGGAGGGGATCAGTGAGGGAGGAGGAGGGGATCAGTGAGGGAGGAGGGGCTCAGTGAGGGAGGAGGAGGGGCTCAGTGAGGGAGGAGGAGGGGCTCAGTGAGGGAGGAGGGGATCAGCGAGGGAGAAGGAGGGGCTCAGTGAGGGAGGAGGGGATCAGTGAGGGAGGAGGGGATCAGTGAGGGAGGAGGAGGGGCTCAGTGAGGGAGAAGGAGGGGCTCAGTGAGGGAGGAGGAGGGGCTCAGTGAGGGAGGAGGGGATCAGTGAGGGAGGAGGGGCTCAGTGAGGGAGGAGGGGATCAGTGAGGGAGGAGGGGATCAGTGAGGGAGGAGGAGGGGATCAGTGAGGGAGGAGGGGCTCAGTGAGGGAGGAGGAGGGGCTCAGTGAGGGAGGAGGGGATCAGCGAGGGAGAAGGAGGGGCTCAGTGAGGGAGGAGGGGATCAGTGAGGGAGGAGGGGATCAGTGAGGGAGGAGGAGGGGCTCAGTGAGGGAGAAGGAGGGGCTCAGTGAGGGAGGAGGAGGGGCTCAGTGAGGGAGGAGGGGATCAGTGAGGGAGGAGGGGCTCAGTGAGGGAGGAGGGGCTCAGTGAGGGAGGAGGGGATCAGTGAGGGAGGAGGGGATCAGTGAGGGAGGAGGGGATCAGTGAGGGAGGAGGAGGGGCTCAGTGAGGGAGAAGGAGGGGCTCAGTGAGGGAGGAGGAGGGGCTCAGTGAGGGAGGAGGGGATCAGTGAGGGAGGAGGGGATCAGTGAGGGAGGAGGGGCTCAGTGAGGGAGGAGGGGATCAGTGAGGGAGGAGGAGGGGATCAGTGAGGGAGGAGGGGCTCAGTGAGGGAGGAGGGGCTCAGTGAGGGAGGAGGGGATCAGTGAGGGAGGAGGGGATCAGTGAGGGAGGGAGGAGGGGATCAGTGAGGGAGGAGGGGATCAGTGAGGGAGGAGGGGCTCAGTGAGGGAGGAGGGGCTCAGGGAGGGAGGAGGGGATCAGCGAGGGAGAAGGAGGGGCTCAGTGAGGGAGGAGGAGGGGATCAGTGAGGGAGGAGGGGCTCAGTGAGGGAGGAGGGGCTCAGTGAGGGAGGAGGGGCTCAGTGAGGGAGGAGGGGCTCAGTGAGGGAGGAGGGGCTCAGTGAGGGAGGAGGGGATCAGTGAGGGAGGAGGGGATCAGTGAGGGAGGAGGGGATCAGTGAGGGAGAAGGAGGGGCTCAGTGAGGGAGGAGGGGATCAGTGAGGGAGGAGGGGATCAGTGAGGGAGGAGGGGCTCAGCGAGGGAGGAGGGGATCAGTGAGGGAGGAGGGGCTCAGTGAGGGAGAAGGAGGGGCTCAGCGAGGGAGAAGGAGGGGCTCAGCGAGGGAGGAGGGGCTCAGTGAGGGAGGAGGGGCTCAGTGAGGGAGAAGGAGGGGCTCAGCGAGGGAGGAGGGGCTCAGCGAGGGAGAAGGAGGGGCTCAGCGAGGGAGGAGGGGCTCAGCGAGGAAGAAGGAGGGGCTCAGTGAGGGAGAAGGAGGGGCTCAGTGAGGGAGGAGGGGCTCAGTGAGGGAGGAGGGGATCAGTGAGGGAGGAGGGGATCAGTGAGGGAGGAGGGGCTCAGCAAAGGAGGAGGGGATCAGTGAGGGAGGAGGGGCTCAGTGAGGGAGAAGGAGGGGCTCAGTGAGGGAGAAGGAGGGGCTCAGCGAGGGAGGAGGGGCTCAGCGAGGAAGAAGGAGGGGCTCAGCGAGGGAGGGGCTCAGCGAGGGGGAAGGAGGGGCTCAGTGAGGGAGAAGGAGGGGCTCAGTGAGGGAGAAGGAGGGGCTCAGTGAGGGAGGAGGGGCTCAGTGAGGGAGAAGGAGGGGCTCAGTGAGGGAGAAGGAGGGGCTCAGTGAGGGAGAAGGAGGGGCTCAGTGAGGGAGGAGGGGCTCAGTGAGGGAGAAGGAGGGGCTCAGTGAGGGAGGATGGGTTCAGTGAGGGAGGAGGGGCTCAGTGAGGGAGGAGGGGCTCAGTGAGGGAGGAGGAGGGGCTCAGTGAGGGAGGAGGGGATCAGTGAGGGAGGAGGAGGGGCTCAGTGAGGGAGGAGGGGCTCAGTGAGGGAGGAGCGGCTCAGTGAGGGAGGAGGGGATCAGTGAGGGAGGAGGGGATCAGTGAGGGAGGAGGGGATCAGTGAGGGAGGAGGGGCTCAGTGAGGGAGGAGGGGATCAGTGAGGGAGAAGGAGGGGCTCAGTGAGGGAGGAGGGGATCAGTGAGGGAGGAGGGGATCAGTGAGGGAGGAGGGGATCAGTGAGGGAGGAGGGGATCAGTGAGGGAGGAGGGGATCAGTGAGGGAGGAGGGGCTCAGTGAGGGAGGAGGGGCTCAGTGAGGGAGGAGGGGATCAGTGAGGGAGGAGGGGCTCAGTGAGGGAGGAGGGGCTCAGTGAGGGAGGAGGGGATCAGTGAGGGAGGAGGGGATCAGTGAGGGAGGAGGGGATCAGTGAGGGAGACCGATGTGATCAGTGAGTAAAGACACTGACTCTGATAACAATGACACTGAGTGTGGAGCCTGGTACAAGTCCCGGTGTCGTCTCCTTGTGACCTTGAGCAGTCACCTTATCTCCCTGTGCCTCAGGCACCAAAACATAGATTGTAAGCTCTGTGGGGCAGGGACCTGTGTCTGTAACATTCCTACGTGCCGCGCGCTGTTCTGTAACTGTGACGCGCTTTGCGTCCCGTTGGGAGAAAATCACTATATGAAATAAAGTTGCTGTTATTAGTACTAATTGTATCACCCCCTGTAGTGTTATATCTAGAAGTAAGTCCGTGATTATACCACAAATCGCCGGCGGCGTCGCGTACGGCTGAAAACCAAAACGCTGAAATGCGATGAAGCTTTACACACCAGCGCGCCGCGCGGAGCCGCAGGGCGGCCATCTGCTGAAGACATTTTCTAAATTGTTATTGGTAGGTGACTGGCGCGTGACGTGAGCGGTTCAGCCAATGAGGTTGAACCGCTCACAGCCACGCCTCCTCTCCTGTCTCTTCTGCACAATCAAGATGCCGCTCGGCGGCAGCGCAGGATGACTTCACCGGACCGCGCTTCCGCTCAGCGGCGTCTTGTATAATTAGGCCTAAGGTATTGTGCTGAAAGCAAGCGTATACACCGCGTGCAGCTTCGCTCCCGATCCTGCCCTTGTGTTCCCGTGGGAAGTGACGGGCGGGTGGAACTTGCCTCCCCCTTCTCATTGCGGATCCTCCGGTTAAACTCTTTCCCTTCGATGCAGAGAAAGTCCTCTCCGGGGTGCAGAATGCCGCACTTAATGGCAATGGCGCGGGCCGTATTAATGTTGTCTCCGGTCACCATGCGCACAGTGATGCCCGCCCGCTGGCACTTCCTTATGGCTTCGGGAACCTGGACATAACACATGAAAGCAGGACGCGCTGTGAGCGACGCGGCCTGGGACAGGCACTGTGCGGCTATGTCTGGTATCCGAAAATATTATCTATAAGCATCAGGTAATTCAGCCTCACTTTGTGTACCGGAAATCGGAATGGGACATTTGGCTGCGGCCATCCCGCCGCGACCAGCCAACTCACCGCTAGTGTTTAGCCGCAGGGGGACCCCCGCTGCCGGCCGCTTAAATGAGAAGGTAAGTTTATGGTTAGGAGGTTATTTTTAGGGGTTTTAGTGGTTAGGGGGATAACTTTAGGGTTTTAGTGGTTAGGGTAGGGGGATAACTTTAGGGGTTTTAGTGGTTAGGGTAGGGGGATAACTTTAGGGGTTTAGCAGTTTGGGAAGGGGGATAACATTAGGGTTTTAGCGGTTAGGGTAGGGGGATAACTTTAGGGGTTTAACGGTTAGGGTAGGGGGATAACGTTAGGGGTTTAGCGGTTAGGGTAGGGGGATAACTTTAGGGGTTTAGCAGTTAGGGTAGGGGGATAACATTAGGGGTTTAGCAGTTAGGGTAGGGGGATAACATTAGGGGTTTAGTGGTTAGGGTAGGGGGATAACATTAGGGGTTTAGCAGTTTGGTTAGGGGGATAACTTTAGGGATTTTATTAGTTAGGGTAGGGAGATAACTTTAGGGGTTTTAGCAGTTAGGGTAGGGGGATAACTTTAGGGGTTTTAGTGGTTAGGGTAGGGGGATAACTTTAGGAATTTTGTGGTTAGGGTAGGGGGATAACTTTAGGGGTTTTAGTGGTTAGGGTAGGGGGATAACTTTAGGGGTTTAGCGGTTAGGGTAGGGGGATAACATTAGGGGTTTAGCAGTTAGGGTAGGGGGATAACATTAGGGGTTTAGCAGTTTGGGAAGGGGGATAACATTAGGGTTTTAGCAGTTAGGGTAGGGGGATAACATTAGGGGTTTAGTGGTTAGGGTAGGGGGATAACTTTAGGGGTTTAGCAGTTAGGGTAGGGGGATAACATTAGGGGTTTAGCAGTTAGGGTAGGGGGATAACATTAGGGGTTTAGCAGTTAGGGTAGGGGGATAACTTTAGGGGTTTAGCAGTTTGGTTAGGGGGATAACTTTAGGGGTTTTAGTGGTTAGGGTAGGGGGATAACTTTAGGGGTTTAGCGGTTAGGGTAGGGGGATAACTTTAGGGGTTTAGCGGTTAGGGTAGGGGGATAACTTTAGGGATTTTATTAGTTAGGGTAGGGGGATAACTTTAGGGGTTTTAGTGGTTAGGGGGATAACTTTAGGGGTTTAGTGGTTAGGGTAGGGGGATAACTTTAGGAATTTTGTGGTTAGGGTAGGGGGATAACTTTAGGAATTTTGTGGTTAGGGTAGGGGGATAACTTTAGGGGTTTAGCGGTTAGGGTAGGGGGATAACTTTAGGGGTTTAGCGGTTAGGGTAGGGGGATAACATTAGGGGTTTAGCGGTTAGGGTAGGGGGATAACTTTAGGGGTTTTTAGCAGTTAGGGTAGGGGGATAACTTTAGGGGTTTAGCAGTTTGTTTAGGGGGATAACTTTAGGGGTTTAGCGGTTAGGGTAGTGGGATAACTTTAGGGGTTTAGCGGTTAGGGTAGGGGGATAACTTTAGGGGTTTAGCAGTTAGAGTAAGGTCTTAGGGTAAAGGGTTTTAGGGTAAGGGGGTTAAGGTTTTTAGGGTAAAGTGTAGCGTTATTATTAGGGGTTAACATTAGGGGGTTTTAGGGTGAGGGTTAAGGTTAGTGACTTACCTAAGCAGTGAAGCGGCCGGCGGCGGAGAGTTGCGGCGGCGACGTGAGCAGCAGCCAAACACCGGACAGTCATTTGGTCGCGGCGAAACGGCTGCGACCAAATGTTCTAGACCGCCGGAAATAGGCATATGGAATTCACAGCAAGACATTCATTTCATGCAGCAGAATAATCCATAACAGGAACAACTGACTAATCAGCCCCCCAACGCGCACGCTATGTTACCACAAACACCAGGAAGCAAGATCCCATTTCTAGTTGTGCTATGGAAATATCGCTTTCATGGTCAATCAAGATATAGCTCTCATTTGGTTAATTTATTAACAGGGCATTACTTCGACTTCACGATCACACATACTGTACCTCTGGTCTCACTGGATCTTGAATGCCAACTACAGAAAGACAGGTGAGATCCATTACGATGTCATTCTCATTGTCCCAATCTGGTTCTGGGCTCATGTCAAAATCCCGAAAAGCGATGCAGATGGTTCTGAGTCCATCACAGGCCATGGGTTCGATCACTTTTTTTACCATCTCATCCCGGTCTTTAGGCTTGAAGATCCGCGGTTCTCCGGCGTCATTCAATATTCTAGAACACCTGCAAATTGTATTGTATTATATTGTATGTCTTTATTTATACAGCGCCAAAAGTACTCAGCGCTTCACAAAGAACACAGTACAGGGAATTATAATAATTATAATAATACAATAAGTGCAGCAAAATCAGACAATAGGAAAGGAAATCCCTGCCCCGGAGAGCTTACAATTGAAGAGGTTTGATGGGAGAGTTACAGAGGCAGCAGGTGAGGGAGTAAGTGCTGTAGGTGGGAGTGCTTGGCCACAATGGGTGGTAGGAGTGACTGAGTGTGGGACAGTAAGCATGAGTGCAGGCTATTGGTATGCTTGATTTGTGGGGCAAGTTTTAAGGTTAATCAAATAACTTAAGGGTTAACACACTTTACAGGGGAAGAGATGGCAGGGAGGCGTGGGTGAAATCAGGTGTGTCTGCAAATGGAATGAGAGGAGCATTACTAAGTCCCAATAAGAAACTAAGATAATGCCCAATAAAAGAAAACAAATAGAAATAATAATAATAATAATGGAAAATCTTACTACCGAGTAGCAAAGGGACTTACTTTTTCAGAACAATCTCAGAAGCTCCTTTGGTATACATCCGGTAGCTGCCATCCTCAAGTTTAACCACCGTGCTCATGGACTTTCTAACAGAATTGAAGGTGTACACTTTATAAAGCTTCTCCTCGGGGATCTGAATCCGCACTACCTGGTAATCCCGCTTTAGGTCCAAGATAAAGCCCAACAAGCCGCACTCTGTTTTGTTTCCAACTTGGCGTGGAAGACCTCCTTCCCGTTCTGGCGGCTGGGGAACAAAGAAGAGAACACGGAAGTCTCATTACAAAGTGCCGGCAAAACTTCTTAACCAACAGCTCTTCCAAGTCTTCACCTGCAGCGGCCGTAAGAAAATCTGTGGTGTATATATTTATACTCACACCTGGTAATTATAAGGAGTTAAGGGAAAGAAATATCGCACAGACACCACAAGGTATTACATCCTCTCTTACACCAGACTCTTACTCCATGAACATGTCAGCAGGCAGCACCGATTGCTGGGGAATGGCCGTAACTAGATGATCCAAATGATGCCATGTTCCCCTTATATATCTCTTTTTCTATAGATGGTTGTTTTTATTATTCCCTATATAACATAAGGCTTTACTTTACCTACTGCACGTCACAATCGACCTCTGTCCTGGATACACCCGTGTGCACGTACTCGCAACTTTACAAAGCCCTCCACACCAGGGCCTCTGAACGCCTTTGAGAATATGGCTCTAGAAGTTTTGAGCTCTACGTATTCACTGCAGAGTCGCCCAGCAGGGGAAGCCCAAAGCGGGCAACGCTCAATCATCCAGCAGTCTGTTGACTAAATGAAAGAGGAAATCCACCCTACTTTTATTCCACATGAGACACTAAAGGCTCTTTCCATTCAGGTCTTGATTGACAGTTACATACTTCACTGGGATGAAAGGGAAAGGCATGTCCATTCAATTCACCCTTCTTCTAAAATGACCTACTAGGAACACGTTTCCACTTTGAAATAAATAGAAAAAAGACACACGGAGAAGAAAAGGCTTAAACTCTTTGGAGTCTATGTATGGTTTCGAGAGTTAAATTGACATTACAAGAGGCATTTTGATTTCAATGTATCAGCTCTGAGTAACCTCGTGTTTGAATGTAGATAAGATACTAGCAATATTGTACAAGACACAATCTCTTTCGCTGGGAAAAGGTTAACATTCAGTTGCACACTCTTGTATTCCATCATTTTTGAATAATTTATTGAAGAAGCTTCCACTCTGATAAGTCATGAATTATACAGGGCCAACCAGAGGTAGGTGGTAAGGCTCAAAGAACAGCAACAAGACCCTTCTCCAAGTCACAGATAAAACCTTGCCATTTAAAAATGTCCTTTTTTTGTTTTCATTTGTTTTGCTGAGTAAGGGGTTCCTTTTAAACACACACACACACACACACACACACACACACACACACACACACACACACACACACACACACACACACACACACACACACACACACACATATATATACATATATATATATATGTATATATATATATATAAATAAAATAAAAGATCTTGAAGCAAATGGTCTGAAAAACAAACCCACTAGATTTACTATAGGACTAGGGTTCTTGCCCAGGGAAAAAAGTCACAATCAGAACCACATTAGGCAGGTATCCAAGTCACAGGCTGTCTGTATGATGAGGGCAGTTACAATGTGGGATTCATTACCCATGGGGACTGTGATGGCAGATACAATAGATCTGTCCAAAAAAAGGTTGGGCATCTTTTTAGAAATGAAAGGTTTACAGGGATATACCAAATAAGTATACATGGGAAGGATGTTGATCCAGGGATTAATCCGATTGCCAATTCTTGGATTCAGGAAGGAATTTATTTTCCCCTTATGAGATATCATTGGATAAATGTCACTGGGGTTTGTGTTTGCCTTCCTCTGGATCAATATACTGTAAGTATAGATATCGGATAAAGTATCTGTTGTCTAAATGTAGCATAGGTTGAACTTGATGGACACGTCTTTTTTCAACCTCATCTACTATGTAACTATGTAACTGGTCCATATACTAACTGTACACTTTAAAGGACGTTTCTGATGAGATAGTGACAATATAATGCTTTTGATAGAAATCGTTAAAAGATACAATTACCAATGTGTTGATCCAACTCCTCACCCAACCCCCCGAGCGCTGATTTTCCCAAAGAAGCACTAGAATTAGTCTCAACTGGAATAATAAAAAATAAAGCAAGCTTGTGTAAGCTTCCTACTTTTTACATGTTACATGGGGGGTTACCAGAGTCCAAAATATATAAAAGGTATAAGTATACGTATATAAGTATATACCGGTAGTATATAAAGGTAAAAGTTAAAGATACTTGCGGGCGCTAAAAGTCAATGGTAAAAGCCCATAGAAATGAAGAAAGAAGAGTAGCGCTCCAAAATAGTGGTCAAGAGGTGAGTATTCATCCAACGTTTCCCAAAGATTGGATGAATAAATACTCACCACTTGACCACTATTTTGGAGTGCTACTCATTTTCCTTTGTTTATATGGGTTACCTCAGGCCACATTTTTGTATGTGAGTTATTGCTTCCCTTTCTAATTCTGAGCGTGCAAGTCTTGGTTCACATAGTGTCCTGTGGTGTTTCTTACCAGGACTTTGGAGGTATACGCACTGTTGATGCCAATGGCATGTACCAGCAGATCTAAGGTTTTAGCTGAAAGTGCGTCGGGGTCTGGAATCTCTTTATAATGAACGTCTGCCAGGTAAGCTTGCACCACTGTCATTCTGTTAGTAGTCAGCGTGCCGGTCTTGTCGGAGCAGATGGCGGTGGCGTTCCCCATTGTCTCGCAAGCATCTAAATGCCTTACTAAATTGTTATCTTTCATCATTTTCTGAAAAACAAAAACAAATATATCGGTGTAAGAAATGAGAAACTGGAACAGGTGTTATTCTTCTTACAAATACTCTTATGAGAATCTCTTTATTCAACACCTCTTTTTGTTTAAAACAATACTTCCTCCCAAACCTGGCCTTGCTACCTCCTTCCACATTACTGTTGGAAGTGCCATCATTCACCCAGTAGCCCAAGCACGCTGCCTAGGGGTCACACTCGACTCCTCTCTCACATTCTCGTCTGACATTCAAAACGTATCTAAAACCTGTTGCTTTTTCCTCCGCAATATTACCAAGATATGCCTTTCCTCTGTTGCTCGACTGCTAAAACTCTGACTCAGGCCCTCATTCTCTCCCATCTTGATTACTGTAACCTCCTGCTGTCCGGCCTTCCTGCCTCTCACCTGTCTCCCCTACAATCTATCCTAAACGTTGATGCCAGAATCACTCTACTCTTTCCTAGATCTGTCTCAGCGTCTCCCCTCATGAAATCCCTCTCCTGGCTTCCTATCAAATCTCGCATCTCGCACTCAATTCTCCTCCTCACTTTTAAAGCTTTACACACTTCTGCCCCTCCTTACATCTCAGCCCTAATTTCTCGCTATGCACCATCCCGACTCTTGCGTTCTGCTCAAGGATGTCTTCTTTCTACCCCCTTTGTATCTAAAGCCCTCTCCCACCTTAAACCTTTCTCACTGACTGCCCCACACCTCTGGAATGCCCTTCCCCTTAATACCCAACTAGCACCCTCTCTATCCACCTTTAAGACCCACCTTAAAACACACCTGCTTAAAGAAGCATATGAGTAGCTCCATGGCTGATACTATACACCTGATAAATAAAGCTTGGCGCCCTGCAGACGCACTTACCTGAATGCCCTCCTTCTGTCTTTTTACGTTCTCCCCACCAATTAGATTGTGAGCTCTTCGGAGCAGGGACTCCTTTTCTACCATGTTACATTTATGTCTGAAGCACTTATTCCCATTATATGTTATTTGTAGTTATTTGTTATTTATATGATTGTCACGTGTATTACTACTGTAAAGCACTATGTACATTAATGGCGATATATAAATAAAGACATACAATACAATACATACATACATACGTGTCAGTTAATAAAGTATAAATGTAGAGTGGGGTTAAACACATCAAGTACAGTAAGTACAGGGAGTTTTATTTTCAGGGACGATGGATCTGAACAACTGCAATTAATGATAAAACGGGCTAATGCTACTTACTTTAACCGAGTATGCCAGCGATATGGTGACGGCAAGAGGAAGTCCCTCGGGAACAGCTACCACCAACACCGTGACACCGATAATAAAGAATTTAACAAAGTACTGGATGTAGATAGGGGTGCACTCCGGCATCCACTGCTTCTTTTGAACCACAAAAGTATCAATGGCAAAGTAGAGTACCAAGATGATGACCGTAATGGCGGACATGACCAAACCTGCAAATGAAACAAAGTCCTCAAC
The DNA here is from genome assembly GCF_040206685.1 of Ascaphus truei. NCBI lineage: Eukaryota > Metazoa > Chordata > Amphibia > Anura > Ascaphidae > Ascaphus > Ascaphus truei. The sequence continues at coordinate 5,631,721 of NC_134499.1, forward strand.
AACGTAAGTATTTGGCAACGGGATCACTGCAGCAGTGCTAATTCTGGTTGTGGATAGGCAAATTACCACCGCAGTGCTTTCACAATGAGCTAATTAGCGATCTGTCCCTTTCATTGACTTCATAACATGTATCTTTGCAGTAAAAAAGCTTGTGCAACTGGGCCCAGAAAATGGAAGTGAAAGACCAACATCCATCAATTGTCATATTGGTCAACTAGTCCAGTGGTGCTCAACTCCAGTCCTCAGGCCCCCAGCAGGTCAAGTTTTACGGATATCCCAGCTTCAGCACAGGTGGCTCGATCAGTGGCTCAGTCTTTGACTTGCCACTGATTGAGCCACCTGTGCTGAAGCTGGGATATATCCTTAAAACCTGACCTATTGGGGGATCTTGAGGAGTGGAGTTGAACACCACTGGACTAGTACGTACGTTGGAAGACAACACGGACAGGTTCTCCTCTACAATAGGAAGCACGGCCCCCGACCTACCAGCTTTCCCGATCTGTACAGCCAGCTTGGTCAGCTTGCCCTGCAGCACAGACTTCTCCTTCTTGTGCGGATTCAATTTCTTTTTGTCCTTGTCGTCTCCGTCTCCCCCCTCAGCACTTTTCAGGGGCTGCATCTCCATCGCGGCTGCGCCATCCTGCTGTTTGGCTGCCATAGCACAAGCAAAGAAGTTAACACAGCCCTTTAAAGTCCAACACCGTGGCCTCTTCAAAGAGATCACTTCATATGTTCTTAAGATATCACTGAGTATCAGAGACCGCTAGATTATTACATGTGAGTGATCCATGTTGGAAATCCTTCTTTTCTTTTTTTACATGTAAGACACATGTCACGTATTGTAGCCTAGGCCTATTTCTTCTACATTCTTCTGCAGATCAATACGGAAAAGACCTACTGCACTTTCCTACAAGATGGGGGAATAAGAGTATGACCACTTGAATGGTGGGAGGGCCTGTCCTGTTTGAACATTTCTATACGAGAGGGAAAGGGCTTTAAGTCGCAGTATCACATTGTCATTTCCTTCTGGAGAAGGAGGAGGAGCGGCTCTGACACGGACTCTGGTAAGAACCACACGGTTTGGAACCTGGTTCAGTTCCTGGTGTCTGCTCCTTGTGACCTCGGGCGAATCACTGTGCCTCAGGCACCAATAACATAGAGTGTAAGCTCCTCTGGGCAGGGACTGTGCCTATAACATTCCTATGTGCTGCTATGCTGTAACTGTGACGCGCTTTGTGTCCCATTGGGAGAAAAGCGCTAAATGAAATAAAGTTATTATTATTAGTAGGTGTATGTGCATTGAGTCACAGAAATAAATCAGGTTAAAGTGTGGCCCATAGGACCCAACAGTTGTATAGTTCTGCTAAACCCCTGCATTCCCCCACCCCCTATATCAGTACAGGAGAAGGGTTTTACCTTTGTTCTGGATGTTCTCCACATTTCCATCTTGCATTTTGCCTACAGGATGAAAGAGTGCGGCAGACAACAGAGAACGTAAACCACCGTGCCAGACACGCAAGCGCGTCTTCATTAAACACAGTAACAGAGCACACAAGGAACACGTGCGCTTCTTCATTAAACACAGTAACAGAGCACACAAGGAACACGTGCGCTTCTTCATTAAACACAGTAACAGAGCACACAAGGAACGCGTGCGCTTCTTCATTAAACACAGTAACAGAGCACACAAGGAACACGTGCGCTTCTTCATTAAACACAGTAACAGAGCACACAAGGAACACGTGCGCGTCTTCATTAAACACAGTAACAGAGCACACAAGGAACACGTGCGCTTCTTCATTAAACACAGTAACAGAGCACACAAGGAACACGTGCGCTTCTTCATTAAACACAGTAACAGAGCACACAAGGAACACGTGCGCTTCTTCATTAAACACAGTAACAGAGCACACAAGGAACACGTGCGCTTCTTCATTAAACACAGTAACAGAGCACACAAGGAACACGCAAGCGCTTCTTCATTAAACACAGTAACAGAGCACACAAGGAACGCGTGCGCTTCTTCATTAAACACAGTACCAGAGCACACAAGGAACACGTGCGCTTCTTCATTCAACACAGTAACAGAGCACACAAGGAACGCGTGCGCTTCTTCATTAAACACAGTACCAGAGCACACAAGGAACACGTGCGCTTCTTCATTCAACACAGTAACAGAGCACACAAGGAACACGCAAGCGCTTCTTCATTAAACACAGTAACAGAGCACACAAGGAACACGTGCGCTTCTACATTAAACACAGTAACAGAGCACACAAGGAACACGTGCGCTTCTTCATTAAACACAGTAACAGAGCACACAAGGAACACGTGCGCTTCTTCATTCAACACAGTAACAGAGCACACAAGGAACACGTGCGCTTCTTCATTAAACACAGTAACAGAGCACACAAGGAACACGTGCGCGTCTTCATTAAACACAGTAACAGAGCACACAAGGAACGCGTGCGCTTCTTCATTAAACACAGTAACAGAGCACACAAGGAACGCGTGCGCTTCTTCATTAAACACAGTAACAGAGCACACAAGGAACACGTGCGCTTCTTCATTAAACACAGTAACAGAGCACACAAGGAACACGTGCGCTTCTTCATTAAACACAGTAACAGAGCACACAAGGAACACGTGCGCTTCTTCATTAAACACAGTAACAGAGCACACAAGGAACGCGTGCGCTTCTTCATTAAACACAGTAACAGAGCACACAAGGAACACGCAAGCGCTTCTTCATTAAACACAGTAACAGAGCACACAAGGAACACGTGCGCTTCTTCATTAAACACAGTAACAGAGCACACAAGGAACACGTGCGCTTCTTCATTAAACACAGTAACAGAGCACACAAGGAACACGTGCGCTTCTTCATTAAACACAGTAACAGAGCACACAAGGAACGCGTGCGCTTCTTCATTAAACACAGTAACAGAGCACACAAGGAACGCGTGCGCTTCTTCATTAAACACAGTAACAGAGCACACAAGGAACACGCAAGCGCTTCTTCATTAAACACAGTAACAGAGCACACAAGGAACGCGTGCGCTTCTTCATTAAACACAGTAACAGAGCACACAAGGAACGCGTGCGCTTCTTCATTAAACACAGTAACAGAGCACACAAGGAACGCGTGCGCTTCTTCATTAAACACAGTAACAGAGCACACAAGGAACGCGTGCGCTTCTTCATTAAACACAGTAACAGAGCACACAAGGAACGCGTGCGCTTCTTCATTAAACACAGTAACAGAGCACACAAGGAACACGTGCGCTTCTTCATTAAACACAGTAACAGAGCACACAAGGAACACGTGCGCTTCTTCATTAAACACAGTAACAGAGCACACAAGGAACGCGTGCGCTTCTTCATTAAACACAGTAACAGAGCACACAAGGAACGCGTGCGCTTCTTCATTAAACACAGTAACAGAGCACACAAGGAACGCGTGCGCTTCTTCATTAAACACAGTAACAGAGCACACAAGGAACACGTGCGCTTCTTCATTAAACACAGTAACAGAGCACACAAGGAACACGTGCGCTTCTTCATTAAACACAGTAACAGAGCACACAAGGAACGCGTGCGCTTCTTCATTAAACACAGTAACAGAGCACACAAGGAACGCGTGCGCTTCTTCATTAAACACAGTAACAGAGCACACAAGGAACACGTGCGCTTCTTCATTAAACACAGTAACAGAGCACACAAGGAACGCGTGCGCTTCTTCATTAAACACAGTAACAGAGCACACAAGGAACACGTGCGCTTCTTCATTCAACACAGTAACAGAGCACACAAGGAACACGTGCGCTTCTTCATTAAACACAGTAACAGAGCACACAAGGAACGCGTGCGCTTCTTCATTAAACACAGTAACAGAGCACACAAGGAACACGTGCGCTTCTTCATTAAACACAGTAACAGAGCACACAAGGAACACGTGCGCTTCTTCATTAAACACAGTAACAGAGCACACAAGGAACACGTGCGCTTCTTCATTAAACACAGTAACAGAGCACACAAGGAACGCGTGCGCTTCTTCATTAAACACAGTAACAGAGCACACAAGGAACGCGTGCGCTTCTTCATTAAACACAGTAACAGAGCACACAAGGAACGCGTGCGCTTCTTCATTAAACACAGTAACAGAGCACACAAGGAACGCGTGCGCTTCTTCATTAAACACAGTAACAGAGCACACAAGGAACGCGTGCGCTTCTTCATTAAACACAGTAACAGAGCACACAAGGAACACGTGCGCTTCTTCATTAAACACAGTAACAGAGCACACAAGGAACGCGTGCGCTTCTTCATTAAACACAGTAACAGAGCACACAAGGAACACGTGCGCTTCTTCATTCAACACAGTAACAGAGCACACAAGGAACACGTGCGCTTCTTCATTCAACACAGTAACAGAGCACACAAGGAACGCGTGCGCTTCTTCATTCAACACAGTAACAGAGCACACAAGGAACGCGTGCGCTTCTTCATTAAACACAGTAACAGAGCACACAAGGAACACGTGCGCTTCTTCATTAAACACAGTAACAGAGCACACAAGGAACACGCAAGCGCTTCTTCATTAAACACAGTAACAGAGCACACAAGGAACACGTGCGCTTCTTCATTAAACACAGTAACAGAGCACACAAGGAACACGTGCGCTTCTTCATTAAACACAGTAACAGAGCACACAAGGAACGCGTGCGCTTCTTCATTAAACACAGTAACAGAGCACACAAGGAACGCGTGCGCTTCTTCATTAAACACAGTAACAGAGCACACAAGGAACGCGTGCGCTTCTTCATTAAACACAGTAACAGAGCACACAAGGAACGCGTGCGCTTCTTCATTAAACACAGTAACAGAGCACACAAGGAACACGTGCGCTTCTTCATTCAACACAGTAACAGAGCACACAAGGAACACGTGCGCTTCTTCATTAAACACAGTAACAGAGCACACAAGGAACACGTGCGCTTCTTCATTAAACACAGTAACAGAGCACACAAGGAACACGTGCGCTTCTTCATTAAACACAGTAACAGAGCACACAAGGAACACGTGCGCTTCTTCATTAAACACAGTAACAGAGCACACAAGGAACACGTGCGCTTCTTCATTAAACACAGTAACAGAGCACACAAGGAACACGTGCGCTTCTTCATTAAACACAGTAACAGAGCACACAAGGAACGCGTGCGCTTCTTCATTAAACACAGTAACAGAGCACACAAGGAACGCGTGCGCTTCTTCATTCAACACAGTAACAGAGCACACAAGGAACGCGTGCGCTTCTTCATTAAACACAGTAACAGAGCACACAAGGAACGCGTGCGCTTCTTCATTAAACACAGTAACAGAGCACACAAGGAACGCGTGCGCTTCTTCATTAAACACAGTAACAGAGCACACAAGGAACACGTGCGCTTCTTCATTAAACACAGTAACAGAGCACACAAGGAACACGTGCGCTTCTTCATTAAACACAGTAACAGAGCACACAAGGAACGCGTGCGCTTCTTCATTAAACACAGTAACAGAGCACACAAGGAACACGTGCGCTTCTTCATTAAACACAGTAACAGAGCACACAAGGAACGCGTGCGCTTCTTCATTAAACACAGTAACAGAGCACACAAGGAACACGTGCGCTTCTTCATTAAACACAGTAACAGAGCACACAAGGAACACGTGCGCTTCTTCATTAAACACAGTAACAGAGCACACAAGGAACGCGTGCGCTTCTTCATTCAACACAGTAACAGAGCACACAAGGAACGCGTGCGCTTCTTCATTCAACACAGTAACAGAGCACACAAGGAACGCGTGCGCTTTCACACACTTAGTCCGTCACATTGTCACACACAAGCAGAACAAAAGTGTCCTGTTGTTTAAAAATTCAGGTTTTTGGGAGAGAATGAAGATGTTATTTTAGATAAACTGAACAAAACAATAAAGAAGAAGGAAGTACGAAATATACAGAAAACAATTAGAACATATCTAATATCTGCCACAAATAAAGGAAACAATATTTTACAAACGGGTCACAAAACTCCTTATTATACTAATTTAGGGAGAAGGGCCATGTCTTATCAAAGGGGTGTTTCTTTTATTTCTTTACCTGAAGGCGAAGTTCCCAAGAGCTACTAGTCTCTACCGAGCCAGTTACCCCAACTGTCACTATTAGGCTGCAGCCACTCTTCCGCGACGCGCGCTCATGCTTGGTGCGCTCACTGTAATGTTATGACATGAGCATGGCCATACTGACGCTTCGTGCGTGCATGCACGTACACTCCAATGCTCAGCGCTTGGGGAGACATGGAAAAGTGATTTCCAAGCGCTCAGAATGATCACATGACCCTTCAACAACGAATCAGCACCAGTCAATGTGCACGCACACGCACACGCACACGCACACACACACACACACATACACACACACGATCCAGGATCCTACCGGAGAAGATAAAAACAGAGTATTATTTACCAGTTCTAAAGATTGAGAAATAAAGTGTAGTACAGCAAGGCCCCACTTCTCGGCGCCCCGCTTTTTGGCGATCAGCCGATACCGAGAAGGGGGCAGCCATGTCTGCGCATGCGCAGAACGGGCCGGTCCGAGGTCACGCATGCGCAGAACGGGCCGGTCCGAGGTCACGCATGCGCAGAACGGGCCGGTCCGAGGTCACGCATGTGCAGAACGGGCCGGTCCGAGGTCACGCATGCGCAGAACGGGCCGGTCCGAGGTCACGCATGCGCAGAACGGCCAGTCCGAGGTCCCGCATGCGCAGAACGGGCCAGTCCGAGGTCACGCATGCGCAGAACGGGCCGGTCCGAGGTCACGCATGCGCAGAACGGGCCAGTCCGAGGTCACGCATGCGCAGAACGGGCCGGTCCGAGGTCACGCATGCGCAGAACGGGCCGGTCCGAGGTCACGCATGCGCAGAATGAGGGTTTTTCCGAGGTTGCACAAGCGTTGAAGGGCGAATTGCCGGTCTGCGCATGCGCACACACCGAAAATCGCCAGTACCGCTTTCCGGCGATTTTCGTTTTGCAGCGGGCCCTTAGAGCGGAACCAGCCGCATGCCCGGGGCCCTCCTGTACACCAATCCGATAGATTTGCTAAATTTTATTTGATGTTGATATTGTTGCCTGTCTACTTGGATTTTATTGTTATCGCTATATATATATTTATATACTTATTGCCACACACACACCCGATCCAGCCAGCTCCATGCCCCCTCCCTTAAACGCCACGCCCCCTCCCACCCCCCCGCGCTCGCAAATTGCAGAAGGAACGGACAGGTTAGCGCTCAAGCTTAGAGAGTTGGTGACGTCACCGCTCTCAAGCATGAGCGCGCGTCGCGGCAGCGCGGGACGCAGCCTTAGGAGTAGCTTTGTGCCGTAGGAGTTTTTGCTTATTGCTCACCAAAGCCAGTTATTTTTAAAAGGATGTTAAAATAAAATGAACTGACTGAATGAACCAAGTACAGGTACAGAAGGGGCTGATTGGTTACTTGTCACAGCTAAGCATCAGCTCACATCTTCTCCTCAATTCCTCCCAGCCACTGGCATTCCCAGATCATAAACGCACCATGTGAGACGTTAGCATTCCAACACTGGGCTGGATTCACTCACAAGTGCTGCATTCAAATTTGGTGCAAAAAAAATGAATACATGGGATTGTGGCGATAATGTTTTATTGAGTAAATGCTCTTTTAAATGGTGCCCAGATGGAATTATTTAAATATTAACATCAGTCGTAAGATGTGGAAACTGGGAAACACGAACATTTCTCCCAGTATATTCAGGCTTATTCTGAGCTGTTTGCCATTCCCCAATGAAGTATTTAATAATTTGGCCATTTGAATGAAGATTGATTGAGAGATTCGAGAAAGTAACTTGCTAATGATATCATTTAGGCGCGGAGCAGAATTCATTTTTATTAGATTAATTGGTCTGGGTTTTGGCCAATTTTTAATCGCTGATGTTTTTATGGGGATGAGGTCTGATTCCATCCTCAGAGATTACGCATCCTAAATACCTGACAGATCGTTCTCTGCAGGATTCATTTCTCCCACCAAAGTCATAGGGATTACACACCAACTATCAATACCAGCAGAAGCGGTATGGAGCGTGGAACGAAAGCCTAACGCCTCGAACACAAAGCAGCTGTCCCACCCATTATAAACATATACTATAAACATATACTGTGTGGATTGGAACCAGGCGTTCCTCCGGTGATGAGCTGCATTATTTTTTATGCCGGGGACACCCTAGTTTCCAAGATACCTACCAATTTTGTTGCAGGTGTTCATAACAAAAATGGCCACCGTGGTTGTCCAATGAGAAGCTGCAATGTCATCCCTTCGATGATGTTGCGGCTTCCTGTTGGCCCGCTGGTCCTGCACGATTTGGTGGCCATTTTGATTTTCCTAAACTTCGGTAGAGAAAACATGGCCGCCGGTATATATTCCGGGGAATCGGGGCATGCCTGGAGATAAAACTAAGGCTGCGTCCATAGATGGACCAGCCGTGCTGAGGCGTGCGGACGCTCAGCACTGAGCCACTGCAACCTCAATGAGGATGCCTTGAGAAGGGGCTCACGCGAGCGTTCGCAGGCGTGCTCAGGCTCTGGAGTTTTCAGCCGAGCGCCAAGCTGTTTTTCAGCGCGCTGTCGGCTGAAAACATCCAATCAGCCTTCAGCAGCGTCAACGTCACGGCGCCGTGACGTCGGCGCCGTGACATTGACGTCAGTGCGTCGCGGGCGATTGGCCCAGCGACGTCACTGCCCCGCCTCCAACCACCTCCCCCCCGGCTCCCTTCGCGCACGCTGGCTCGCCTGCAAGTCCGTGCAATCGCGCTGACTGAAGCAGGCGAGCCTCAGCGTTAGCGCGCCTCAGCGTTAGCGCGCCTCAGCGTTAGCGCGCCTCCGCTCTCCCCACACCTTAACACGGCAGAGCCCCGGAGGAACCCCGAGTTAAAATTCTGTACAAAAATCATAAACCCTCCCAATCACACGGATGGGGGGGGGGGGGGGGTGGGGATTGCTACGTTAATGTACTCCATTTTAAATGACATCCGTTATTATATAACTTGAGACAGACATGTAGTGTCATAGCAACAGCCAGCCACTCAGATTGGGCTTAATACAAATACAGTATTTTCCTGACTTTTTACCAAAACTATTACTCAGTTCAAATCACACAAAAAAAGAAAATAAATCCAATAGCATTACAGAAAATAGTAGACTATTATTAAAAAAATATGAAAATCAGCATCCTTTAATCATTCTGGTTCCAAAACAACATCTTCTGTAATAACAAAGTGATACAATTTACCATGCGAGAAGCAGGCTATGCAACAGCTCAGAGACACACAATTGCATAAGCATTACAAAGGCCATTTCATGACTCTCTACAAACCAGATGTATGCCTTTAAATGTGTTTGAAATGGAAACTAACAAGTATATTCAGCAAACTGATTGTTAATCGGAAGTCATTCAAAAGAATTCTGAGGGTGTATACAGTAAATTATTTGTTGCTGCAGTAAATTGTATTTTTCACAACAAATAAGAGACCATTATGGCTGATACTGTAAGTGCACTGTCAGAAGTCTTACAGAGAGAGATCTTCACAAATACCATAATACCCCATAGAGGCACAACCAACCCGGTGAGAAAGTCTGCCTGTGCAAGCAATCAATACTGCACATTAATATGGTGGGTACAGTATGTTTGTAATGTTTACAGTGTTCTTTGAGCTGATTTTCTAACTTAAAACTAGGGGGTTGCCAGGTGTCCTGTATTTGGACGCTCTGTCCACTAAAAAATGAGAGGTAATACTGGACGTGTATGTGTATATCGGTATTACCTCTCTGGACATGTATATATATACCGGTATTACCGCTCTGGGCGTGTATGTGTATACCGGTATTATCTATCTGTGCATGTATGTGTATACCGGTATTACTTCTCTGGACGTGTATGTGTATACCGGTATTACCTCTCTGGACGTGTGTGTGTATACCGGTATTACCTCTCTGGGCGTGTATGTGTATACCGGTATTACCTCTCTGGGCGTGTATGTGTATACCGGTATTCCCTCTCTGGGCGTGTATGTGTATACCGGTATTACCTCTCTGGGCGTGTATGTGTATACCGGTATTACCTCTCTGTGCATGTGTGTATACCGGTATTACCTCTCTGGGCGTGTATGTGTATACCGGTATTACCTCTCTGTGCATGTGTGTATACCGGTATTCCCTCTCTGGGCGTGTATGTGTATACCGGTATTACCTATTTGTGCATGTATGTGTATACCGGTATTACCTCTCTGTGCATTTATGTGTATACCGGTATTACCTCTCTGGGCGTGTATGTGTATATTGGTATTACCTATCTGTGCGTGTATGTGTATACCGGTATTACCTCTCTGGGTGTGTATGTGTATACCGGTATTACCTCTCTGGGCGTGTGTGTGTATACCGGTATTACCTCTCTGGGCGTGTATGTGTATACCGGTATTACCTATCTGTGCATGTATGTGTATACCGGTATTACCTCTCTGGGCGTGTATGTGTATACCGGTATTACCTCTCTGGGCGTGTATGTGTATACCGGTATTACCTCTCTGGACGTGTATGTGTATACCGGTATTACCTCTATGGGCATGTATGTGTATACCGGTATTACCTCTCTGGGAGTGTATGTGTATACCGGTATTACCTCTCTGGGAGTGTATGTGTATACCGGTATTACCTCTCTGGGAGTGTATGTGTATACCGGTATTACCTCTCTGGGAGTGTATGTGTATACCGGTATTACCTCTCTGGGAGTGTATGTGTATACCGGTATTACCTCTCTGGGCGTGTATGTGTATACCGGTATTACCTCTCTGGGCGTGTATGTGTATACCGGTATTACCTCTCTGGGAGTGTATGTGTATACCGGTATTACCTCTCTGGGAGTGTATGTGTATACCGGTATTACCTCTCTGGACGTGTATGTGTATACCGGTATTACCTCTCTGGACGTGTATGTGTATACCGATATTACCTCTCTGGACGTGTATGTGTATAGCGGTATTACCTCTCTGGACGTGTATGTGTATACCGGTATTACCTCTATGGGCGTGTATGTGTATACCGGTATTACCTCTCTGGACGTGTATGTGTATACCGGTATTACCTCTATGGGCATGTATGTGTATACCGGTATTACCTCTCTGGGAGTGTATGTGTATACCGGTATTACCTCTCTGGGAGTGTATGTGTATACCGGTATTACCTCTCTGGGAGTGTATGTGTATACCGGTATTACCTCTCTGGGAGTGTATGTGTATACCGGTATTACCTCTCTGGGAGTGTATGTGTATACCGGTATTACCTCTCTGGGCGTGTATGTGTATACCGGTATTACCTCTATGGGCGTGTATGTGTATACCGGTATTACCTCTCTGGGCGTGTATGTGTATACCGGTATTACCTCTCTGGGCGTGTATGTGTATACCGGTATTACCTCTCTGGGCGTGTATGTGTATAGCGGTATTACCTCTCTGGGCGTGTATGTGTATACCGGTATTACCTCTCTGGGCGTGTATGTGTATACCGGTATTACCTCTCTGGACGTGTATGTGTATACCGGTATTACCTCTCTGGACGTGTATGTGTATACCGATATTACCTCTCTGGACGTGTATGTGTATAGCGGTATTATCTCTCTGTGCGTGTATGTGTATACCGGTATTACCTCTCTGGACGTGTATGTGTATACCGATATTACCTCTCTGGACGTGTATGTGTATACCGGTAATACCTTTCTGGACATAGTGACCTGATTGGCTTGGGGGGCCGCAGGATTTCCCCGAGCAGGGAGAGAGCAGGACTGGAGCTTCCTCCGTCCTGATTGGCTGCATTACCCAGCAGCAGCCAATGAGGAAGATTGGGGCCATGGAGAGGAGGACACAGCATGGAGCAGAGATCGGAGAGAGGTGTGTGTGTCTCTCGAGCGTGTGTCTCAAGTCGCACCTTTAACCATTGTGTCCAGTATTTTTGGAGACTCCACCTGGCCGCCCTACTTAAACCCGTAAAATGTTCTCTGCGATTCTCTGCTAATTACAGAAGTACGGGCACAATTGCAATGTCCAGCTCCAAAAGTGTTTTTAAAAAAAGTTGGCAAAAGGCCTTTAAAGTTAAAATAGGAACAAATGTCACTATTTTGTGCCAGAACTGGACATGTGCGAATATCATCAAATCGCCTTTGCAACATTCTTTGGGGGAATTTCTCTGACATTTTGCGGTTGTGCCAAATTTTTGCCAAAGGTCACAGTGCTAAAAATGTGCACAATTTTGCCCGCGTTTTATTACTTTTCACCAGAATTTTGTCAAACCGGCCGTACAGAAATGGTCGCGTGACCTGGAGGTAGAGTCACATGACCTGACTTTTAATACTGGGCAATTTTGGGGGGTAAACGTCTGCGAAATTGTTTGTGAAAAATACAGCAAATCCGGTGAGGTTTCCCCACGCCAGCGCGGATACAATACGCAGGATACAAATTGCACACGAGCACGGGGAAAAACGAACTACTTAAAAACTCATGAAAAATTCAACTTCTGCAGCGAGTCGCATTTAAAAACGTAATATCAGCAACTTCAGCAGGTTATGAAAGAATATTTTCTAATAAGCACAGAAAACGTTGCCCGGCAGAATAATAATAATCTTGTATTCGTGCCACTGCCCGAGGGGAAACAATGATGTTTTGTTTTTTTAATCTACCTGCTGGTTTTTGGTTTAAATGTTAGGATGTGGGAATATATGATGGATGGGAAAAGGAATGAGAATCAGGAAGACTTCTCCGTTCCCGTGTAAACAGCCTCTAATAATCCCGTGAGGCCGGTCCTGTGGTACAAGCAAACACCGCTCTGATATTGCTTCTGGATTGTATTGCGCCCCTCCCACGCAACACCCCGATAATTACATTCCTCTGCGCCATAATCATCAAAGCGCGATTCGCAGGCCCGCGCGGAATCTCTGCATGTCCCGTTACTGTCAGTGCCGGGTATCGCCAGGTCCGGCGCAATACAGTGGATCGCGCTTTGGTTGATATGCATCCGGTACGGGTTAAGACATCCTCAGGTTAACCCTTTCCCTCCTTCCTCAGGTTAACCCTTTCCCTCCTTCCTCAGGTTAACCCTTTCCCTCCTTCCTCAGGTTAGACCCTTTCCCTCCTTCCTCAGGTTAACCCTTTCCCTCCTTCCTCAGGTTAACCCTTTCCCTCCTTCCTCAGGTTAACCCTTTCCCTCCTTCCTCAGGTTTACCCTTCCCTCATTCCTCAGGTTAACCCTTTCCCTCCTTCCTCAGGTTTACCCTTCCCTCATTCCTCAGGTTAACCCTTTCCCTCCTTCCTCAGGTTAACCCTTTCCCTCCTTCCTCAGGTTTACCCTTTCCCTCCTTCCTCAGGTAAACCCTTTCCCTCCTTCCTCAGGTTAACCCTTTCCCTCCTTCCTCAGGTTAACCCTTTCCCTCCTTCCTCAGGTTTTACCCTTTCCCTCCTTCCTCAGGTTTTACCCTTTCCCTTCTTCCTCAGGTTAACCCTTTCCCTCCTTCCTCATGTTAACCCTTTCCCTTCCTTCCTCAGGTTAACCCTTTTTCTTCCTTCCTCAGGTTTAACCCTTTCCTCCTTCCTCGGGTTTAACCCTTTCCTCCTTCCTCAGGTTTACCCTTTCCCTCCTTCCTCAGGTTAGCCCTTTCCCTCCTTCCTCAGGTTTAACCCTTTCCTCCTTCCTCAGGTTAACCCTTTCCTCCTTCCTCAGTTAACCCTTTCCTCCTTCCTCAGGTTAACCCTTTCCCTCATTCCTCAGGTTAACCCTTTCCCTTCCTTCCTCAGGTTAACCCTTTCCCTCATTCCTCAGGTTAACCCTTTCCCTTCCTTCCTCAGGTTAACCCTTTCCCTTCCTTCCTCAGGTTAACCCTTTCCCTCATTCCTCAGGTTAACCCTTTCCCTTCCTTCCTCAGGTTAACCCTTTCCCTTCCTTAGGTTTAACCCTTTCCCGCCTTTCTCAGGTTAACCCTTTCCCTGCTTCCTCAGGTTTCACCCTTTCCCTCCTTCCTCAGGTTTCACCCTTTCCCTCCTTCCTCAGGTTTCACCCTTTCCCTCCTTCCTCAGGTTTAACCCTTTCCGTTCCTTCCTCTTTTCTATTGTTACCTGAAACGAACAGGTCGAAAACGCTCAGGAAATCCCGGTATAAAGGAATGAAACATTCAATATCCTACGCGTTTTGTTTTTTAAATAAATCAGTTCTGTAGCAGTGTATAATACTTACTGAATTTAAAAAAAATCAACTCTGAATGTTATTTTTACTGAGTAATTATACTGAGCATCCTTTCATTTTTATTGCACACCAACCCAGCAGTGCAAGACCTTTGGAACACTTTCCTATTGGTGATAATTTGTTGCCAATGTTCCCAGGAGTTTGAGCTGCAAACTGTAACAATAGTCAATGTTACCTTAGAAACATAAGGATACATTGTAGCTGCTGAGTTACACTGCCTAAAGGATTGAATGAAACTAAAAGGCAGCCATTACGTGAACCCGGATCTTTGCTGAGCGATCACGAGAAAGCGAATCGATCGGCAGCTTAGGTCATTCGTTTTCAATAAAGGTAATCAAAGGCTGCATATATATATATTTTTTTTTTTTTAAAGTGTCACCAGTAGGGTTTTTAAAAGTTGGTCACAGTTACAGAGAGAGCAGGAGTAAGGCTCTTACGCAGGGTTACATCAAGCTCCGGTGCGGGGTATCAAACCCAATCCGGCGTTAACGCCAATTTAATGGCGCTTCACGCTGAATCTGTGCGTTACCCTATATCGGTGCTTGGTGAATCTTCCCCGTAGAGAAAAAGATACGTGCTGGATAGGAAGTGGGTTTGAACCTACGTGCGACAACAATGCATCATGGGAGAAGCTGCGTGCTCTTAACGTACCATTCACTAAGCTGGCATTTGCATTATCAATGGCGTTTGCCCCTGCGGTGCCATCGGGTGCTGCAGGAGGCGGGTGAGAGGGTGGATGGGTGGAGCCGACTGCGTGATCCAAATCAAAGAAACAAAGAGAGTGAAAATAAACCAAAAAAGAACAGAAATGCAGCGACAGGGAGTCAAGTCACAACATGGAATAAGTTAGACATATGAACTCAGGAGGGGGGATCTTATTATCGCTTTCTTTGTTTTATATATATAGATATGTGCATGTACAAATGGAGACTGGCTGAAGCGGTCACACCCTGGCAAGAATAAAGACATTTGCCCCGCACTCTTGCCAGACGATCCGCCAGATTAAATGACTTCACTGTAATACATCTAGTTTAACGGTGTAACCGGATTCAGTGTTGATGCATTACAGATTACAGGACGGGATAGGACACTATGGAGAAGAGCTGGGGTGGCCAACTGCAGTCCTCAAGGGCCAGCAACAGGTCAGGTTTTCAGGTTATCCCTGCTTCAGCACAAGTGGCTCAGTCATTATGACTGAGCTACTGATTGATCCACCTGTGCTGAAGCAGGGATAACCTGACCTGTTGATGGCCCTTGAGGCCAGGTATTAGGGATATCCATGCTTCAGCACAGGTGGTGCAGTCTTTGACTGAGCCACCTGTGCTGAAGCAGGGATATCCTGAAAACCTGACCTATTGGTGGCCTTTGAGGACTGGAGTTGGCCTCGATTCCCGTACAGTATCAGCTAAACTGGACACAACACGAATCTCATCAGAAACACTCAAAGGAAAAGCCTCCAAGTACAACATATAACTTTTAATATAATAACATTTTAAAAAGCAATTCATTAGACTAGGAGGTGTCTTTTGGGATTATTTCTGTATCCAGTTCAGCGTAATAGTTGATTATCTCAGATAGAACCCCTCCTTCTGTCTTCTCTAGCCGAGCGGGAAACCTCACTATAACTGAACCCTAAATTCACAAAGCTCTGATAAATCAGGTCAAATAACGGCCGGCTCTTCAAGCAGGAAGGCCCGTTATTGTCTCTAGTTAACGCCTTATTTATTAAGGTAATAATTAACCACAAATAACGGTTGTAATTTTCCTCATTAGAAGAGGGTTAACATCACATTATTTCAGGACAAGGGTGAGTTATCTTCAAGTAATGTGATGTTAATTAAGTCGTGGCGTTACTTCCATCCAGGTAGTGAAATAGGGTTTATACTAAGGAGAGGGGGTGGAGGGAGGGAGAAAGTAGAAGGGAGGGAGAGGGGTGGGGGGAAGGGAGATAGAGAAGGATAGAGAGGGAGATAGAGGAGGGAGGGGGTGATAGAGAGATTTAGAGGGGGGAGATAGAGAGGGGGAGAAAGCGAGAGGGGGAGAGAGAGAAGGAGAGAGGGAGAGATGGAAGGGGAGAATGAGAGAGGGGGGACACAGAGAAGGAGAGATATAGAAGGGCGAATTAGAGTGGATAAGATAGAGAGGGGGAGAGAGTGAAGGGGAGATAGAGAAGGGAAGAGAGGGGGAGAGAGAGAAGTTGAGAGAGGTGGAGATAGAGAGAATGAGAGGGGCAGAGATAGAGAAGTTGAGAGAGGGGGAGAGATAGAGAGAATAAGGATAGGGATAGAAAGAAGAAGGCGAGGGAGAGAGATAGAGAGAGGGGTATCACAGGTATCTCCCCACATGGAGTATACTATAGGTTAATCGATTTGGAGGTATATAAGTCAACGGGTACCCTCCTAAATTAGACCCCTCTCTCCTACCCCACACCCCCCAACAGACACCCCATTTCATTGGATGTGAGTAACGCCAGAGGAACAAAGGACGTACATACCGATGTGTTATTTCCATTGATAACCTTAACAGAGTTTGGTGAATAGGGAGTATTATATATTATATATATCTGAATATCATTCAGGTTGTAATCATCCTGTAATATCCTATATTTATCCTACAGAAAGCGGCCGTTACAAATAGCACCATGCTTTTTACGGGAGTAAATCCTGGTTAACGTCATGTTACCGGATGTTAATTTGGGTTAATATCCTGTTAAATAACGGAGCCGAGTGACCCTGGGCCTCTGCGTTGTTAGATGTACTGTATGTTGCTTACAGATTATTATTTTTAATGCTGTTCTGTTACTTTTAACATGTAGTATTTGCATTTGTTGATGGGGCTTCTGCAGGGACAGAAAGCTTTAAATTGAGCAATTCTTGGGGACTAGCAGTAAACTGAAATACTTGCAGATATTAAACTACAACTTGAACATAGAAGGCAAACTCGGCTTTTAACCAGCACATGTCCTATGTCCTCCTCCAGGACAGCGTCTCAGAACATCCTCATGTAGGAACCATGTTAATCTAATCCTAAAGGGTTATATTTCTTACACTACCTGGTAGCTGGGGTCCATCCGCCTTTTTCAAACCTGTGCGGTGATTATTAAAAACAAACAAAAATCAGATGTTAACAATGGAGACATGTTTAATGAGACACAGGTGTGTTTGATGCAGTGATAAATAGCATATGGTAAAATGGTTGCAGAGATACTAAAGACAGCGCCTTCAACATCCAATGGAGGCACGGTGAGTACCACCAACATCCAATGGAGGCTCGGTGAGTACCACCAACATCCAATGGTGGCACGGGGAGCACCACCAACATCCAATGGAGGCACGGTGAGTACCACCAACATCCAATGGAGGCTCGGTGAGTACCACCAACATCCAATGGTGGCACGGGGAGCACCACCAACATCCAATGGAGGCACGGTGAGTACCACCAACATCCAATGGTGGCACGGGGAGCACCACCAACATCCAATGGAGGCACGGTGAGCACCACCAACATCCAATGGAGGCACGGTGAGTACCACCAACATCCAATGGAGGCTCGGTGAGTACCACCAACATCCAATGGTGGCACGGGGAGCACCACCAACATCCAATGGAGGCACGGTGAGTACCACCAACATCCAATGGAGGCTCGGTGAGTACCACCAACATCCAATGGTGGCACGGGGAGCACCACCAACATCCAATGGAGGCACGGTGACCACCACCAACATCCAATGGAAGCACAGTGAGTACCACCAACATCCAATGGAGGCATAGTGAGCGCCTTCAACATCCAATGGAGGCACGGTGAGCACCACCAACATCCAATTGAGGCACGGTGAGCACCACCAACATCCAATTGAGGCACGGTGAGCACCACCAACATCTAATGGAAGCACGGTGAGTACCACCAACATCCAATGGAGGCACGGTGACCACCACCAACATCCAATGGAAGCACGGTGAGTACCACCAACATCCAATGGAGGCACGGTGAGCACCACCAACATCCAATGGAAGCACGGTGAGCACCACCAACATCCAATGGAAGCACGGTGAGCACCACCAACATCCAATGGAGGCACGGTGAGCACCACCAACATCCAATGGAGGCACAGTGAGCACCACCAACATCCAATTGAGGCACGGTGAGCACCACCAACATTCAATGGAGGCACGGTGAGTACCACCAACATTCAATGGAGGCACGGTGAGTACCACCAACATTCAATGGAGGCACAGTGAGTACCACCAACATCCAATGGAAGCACGGTGACCACCACCAACATCCAATGGAGGCACGGTGACCACCACCAACATCCAATGGAGGCACGGTGACCACCACCAACATCCAATGGAAGCACGGTGAGTACCACCAACATCCAATGGATGCACGGTGAGCACCACCAACATCCAATGGAGGCACGGTGAGTACCACCAACATTCAATGGAGGCACGTTGAGCACCACCAACATTCAATGGAGGCACGGTGAGTACCACCAACATTCAATGGAGGCATAGTGAGCACCACCAATATCCAATGGAGGCACGGTGAGTACCACCAACATCCAATGGATGCACGGTGAGCACCACCAACATCCAATGGAAGCACAGTGAGTGCCACTAACATCCAATGGTGGCATAGTGAGTACCACTAACATCCAATGGAAGCACGGTGAGCACCACCAACATCCAATGGAGGCACGGTGAGTACCACCAACATTCAATGGAGGCACGGTGAGTACCACCAACATTCAATGGAGGCACGGTGAGTACCACCAACATCCAATGGAAGCACGGTGAGTACCACCAACATCCAATGGATGCACGGTGAGCACCACCAACATCCAATGGAGGCACGGTGAGCACCACCAACATCCAATGGAAGCACGGTGAGCACCACCAACATCCAATGGTGGCACGGTGAGCACCACCAACATTCAATGGAGGCACGGTGAGCACCACCAACATCCAATGGATGCACGGTGAGCACCACCAACATCCAATGGAGGCACGGTGAGTACCACCAACATTCAATGGAGGCACGGTGAGCACCACCAACATTCAATGGAGGCACGGTGAGTACCACCAACATTCAATGGAGGCATAGTGAGCACCACCAACATCCAATGGAGGCACGGTGAGTACCACCAACATTCAATGGAAGCACGGTGAGCACCACGAACCACCAATGGAAGCACAGTGAGTGCCACCAACATCCAATGGTGGCATAGTGAGTACCACCAACATCCAATGGAAGCACGGTGAGCACCACCAACATCCAATGGAGGCACGGTGACCACCACCAACATCCAATCGAGGCACGGTGAGTACCACCAACATTCAATGGAAGCACGGTGAGTACCACCAACATCCAATGGAGGCATAGTGAGTACCACCAACATTCAATGGAGGCTCGGTGAGTACCACCAACATCCAATGGAAGCACGGTGAGTACCACCAACATCCAATGGAGGCATAGTGAGTACCACCAACATCCAATGGAGGCATAGTGAGTACCACCAACATCCAATGGAGGCATAGTGAGTACCACCAACATTCAATGGAGGCACGTGAGTACCACCAACATCCAATGGTGGCACGGTGAGTACCACCAACATCCAATGGAGGCATAGTGAGTACCACCAACATCCAATGGTGGCATAGTGAGTACCACCAACATCCAATGGAGGCATAGTGAGTACCACCAACATCCAATGGAGGCATAGTGAGTACCACCAACATCCAATGGTGGCATAGTGAGTACCACCAACATCCAATGGTGGCATAGTGAGTACCACCAACATCCAATGGAGGCATAGTGAGTACCACCAACATCCAATGGAGGCATAGTGAGTACCACCAACATCCAATGGGGGAATAGTGAGTACCACCAACATCCAATGGAGGCATAGTGAGTACCACCAACATCCAATGGTGGCATAGTGAGTACCACCAACATCCAATGGTGGCATAGTGAGTACCACCAACATCCAATGGTGGCATAGTGAGCACCACCAACATCCAATGGATGTTCAGTGAGTACCACCAACATCCAATGGAGGCACGGTGAGTACCACCAACATCCAATGGGGGAATAGTGAGTACCACCAACATCCAATGGAGGCACGGTGAGTACCACCAACATCCAATGGGGGAATAGTGAGTACCACCAACATCCAATGGAGGCATAGTGAGTAAAACCAACATCCAATGGAGGCTCGGTGAGTGCCACCAACATCCAATGGAGGCATAGTGAGTACCACCAACATCCAATGGAGGCATAGTGAGTACCACCAACATTCAATGGAGGCATAGTGAGTACCACCAACATCCAATGGGAGCATAGTGAGTGCCACCAACATCCATGGAGGAACGGTGAGTGCGCTACATGGGAAGCTTTACGCAAGTTGCTCTGCATGTGTTGTGTGGCCTGTTCTTCTGGGAATGTGATGCTATTGCCACGTGTGACACACACAGAGACATGTCCATATGGGAGGGAGAGGGGAAACACTAACGTTCCCAGGAACGTGTTTGTTAAAAATAAGTTTGCGCTGTTTGAAAGAAAAGACATCCAGTGACATAAGAAGACAAAAATAAGGACGTTTTCAAACAGGACAACAGCACAGAAACACAAGACTCAATGTTACCATTTGTTACCAATGGAGCTGCGTTCAATTTTGGTGCAATGCGTCACGTTAATGGGAGCAATAACGTCTGCAACATCTGTATAACATCTCAAGCCAGCTTCCTGAGGCCTGACACTTCCGCCCTCATCTGCAACACCTCATCCTAGACCTAGAGGATGGTCAACTGCACGTCTCAACTGAATGGTCAAAAAGCCCAGCTTTGGATAGAATCTGTAGGGTGTCACTGTGGAAGCCACTTACCTTTCTTATCCTTCTTTTCATCCTCTGCTTCACTTGCCCCTAACAAGGTGAAGATGATTCCGGTCTGAGAATTCACCCCCACAGCAGTTACAAGCATTCTTCCTGATCCCTCCATCACGTGAGTACCTGGGTGAAAAATGCAAAGAGAAGGTTAGAGCTGAGGAGGTCCCATCTTTGCACGGGGAGAAGTCTTCTCTGCTTAAACTCTTGGATCTACGACTGGGATCCTCTTTGGTGGCAGAGCTGGTGATGGAGCAATCTGTGTGTTATAAGTCACTAAAGGTGTACAGTTACCATCAAACAATATAAACAAATATATTATTACGAAGAAGAAAATGCAAGATGCCATTACAAATAAGGAAAGCACATTTGAATCTTTCTTCTCCTAGATGATATAGTTGAGCAATAAAAAATAATAGTTAGATAGATACTGGCTGCCATTGTGGTGGGAAATGGTCTTTCTGCTACTGAAGCCTACATCTGGGTTTCGAGCGTGAGGGGGGTTATTATTTATCGTTTAAGCGCCAACGTATTTCGTAGCGTGGTACAGTGGGGGGAACAGAGTGACATAAGCTAGAATGACTCACAAATAAGGACAGGCAAGCGCAAACAGATACAGGAGCTAACGAGGGACCTGATCTTTAGAGCTTACAATCTAGAGGGAACGAAGGGCAATGTTGTAACAAAAGGTATTGGCTGCTCATTGTGGGATGGAGTATATATCAGGATGGAGAATGTTTCATGACAGGGTATGGTCCAGCCGCACAGCTGATTCTATGAAGGTTTGGGGGTGCAGATGTTAGGGGGTGAATGCTGCATTTGCTAAGTCTAACCATACATTCCCTTTCCCCATATATAACCAGGTTAGATTTGAGGCTGGGTGAGCTGCTCTGTGAGGCTTTCGCTATCTGTCACTAGAATATTCCAGGTAGGGGAGGGTGGCAGAAGTGGAGATCTGCTTTTGTCTCCCGGCAGGGGATGACCTGATTCCTCAGCCTGACTCTAAAAGGGAAAAGTTAGAGGTGCATTTCTTCCACCGATGTATCTTCCTCTTTGTAGATATATAATTATTGCCTGGGGATTTTGCACAGTTATCTCATTAGTAATATAAAGCAGGGCTCAACTCCAGTCCTCAAGCCCCCCCCAACAGCTCAGGTTTTTAGGATATCTCTGCTTCAGCACAGGTAGCTCAATCAGTCCCTGCTTCTGCACAGGTGGCTCAATCAGTCCCTGCTTCAGCACAGGTGGCTCAATCAGTCCCTGCTTCAGCACAGGTGGCTCAACCAGTCCCTGCTTCAGCACAGGTGGCTCAATCGGTCCCTGCTTCAGCACAGGGGGCTCAATCTGTCCCAGTCTTCGACTGAGCCTCTGATTGAGCTACCTGTGCTGAAGCTGGGATATCCTAAAAACCTGACCTGTTGTGGGGAGGGGGCTTGAGGAGTGGAGTTTGCCCCCCCTGATATAAAGCACGGCTACTACAAATGATCTGCTTTAATTACACCTCTACTTTAAGCAAAGCCACTCTCCTACACAGTCTATGTACATATGATCTGATATAACAGCTGGTGCTATATAATCCTACATGTTTTATTCTGGTATAACAATAGAGAAAGAATACAGAGGGCGCTAGACTGACAGTATACAGTATGTACAGAGAATTTCTCATCTTCTGAAATCGTATAACCTCTCTATTATGTAGGAGACCACCTGAAAAAATAAAATAAAAAATGAATAAACAAAGATAAAAACAAAACAAATGAAATATGTATGTATGTAAGTATGTATGTATGTAAGTATGTATGTATGTAAGTATGTATGTATGTGTGTGTGTGTATGTGTGTATGCACGTATATATGCATGTATGTATGTATGTACAGTATGTATGTCTTTCTTTATATAGCGCCATTAATGTACATACTGTAGCACTTCAATCATACGTGACAATCATATAAATAACAAATAATATAAATAAGTACTTCAGACATAAAAGTGACATGTAGGAAAAGGAGTCCCTGCTCCGAAGAGCTTACAATCTAATGTAAAAATGTCCAGTATTATAAAGAAATAGAAAGTCTGTCAGGCTGTTAATATTGCAGCCAATGGGGAGATGAAACCTCCGAGGTTATATTGTATTCTGGGTATGTTGTATTCTGGGTATGTTGTATTCTGGGTATGTTGTATTCTGGGTATGTTGTATTCTGGGTATGTTGTATTCTGGGTATGTTATATTCTGGGTATATTGTATTCTGGGTATGCTGTATTCTGGGTATGTTGTATTCTGGGTATGTTGTATTCTGGGTATGTTGTATAATGGGTATGTTGTATTCTGGGTATGCTGTATTCTGGGTATGTTGTATTCTGGGTATGCTGTATTCTGGGTATGCTGTATTCTGGGTATGTTGTATTCTGTGAATGTTGTATTCTGGGTATGTTGTATTCTGGGTATGTTGTATTCTGGGTATGCTGTATTCTGGGTATGCTGTATTCTGGGTATGTTGTATTCTGGGTATGTTGTATTCTGGGTATGTTGTATTCTGGGTATGCTGTATTCTGGGTATGTTGTATTCTGGGTATGTTGTATTCTGGGTATGCTGTATTCTGGGTATATTGTATACTGGGTATGTTGTATTCTGGGTATGTTGTATTCTGGGTATGTTGTATTCTGGATATATTGTATTCTGGGTATGCTGTATTCTGGGTATGTTGTATTCTGGATATATTGTATTCTGGGTATGTTGTATTCTGGGTATGTTGTATTCTGGGTATGTTGTATTCTGGGTATGCTGTATTCTGGGTATGCTGTATTCTGGGTATATTGTATTCTGGGTATGTTGTATTCTGGGTATGTTGTATTCTGGGTATGTTGTATTCTGGGTATGTTGTATTCTGGATATATTGTATTCTGGGAATGCTGTATTCTGGGTATGTTGTATTCTGGATATATTGTATTCTGGGTATGTTGTATTCTGGGTATGTTGTATTCTGGGTGTGTTGTATTCTGGGTATGTTGTATTCTGGGTGTGTTGTATTCTGGGTATGCTGTATTCTGGGTAAGACGAAAGTGTGTCCCTAAAACGTACAAACATTCAGGGCCTTACCAGACAGTAGCATCGGGTCTTTATCTACAGACTTGCGGACTTGGTCAGACTCTCCAGTTAAGGAACTTTCATCGATTTTCAGATCATTTCCTTGAATAAATAAGCCGTCAGCAGGGAGCAGGTCACCTGTTGGAGAACGGAAATGGTTCAAACCCTCTGTGTCCCATCCTAACAGGAATGGGATAATGGGATATCCATGGATCCCTCGTATCTACAATGTGCGTTCAGAGAGGCTAACTAGTTCCATGCTCACTATACTGTATAAGGAAGTTATACCTTATCTAAGCGTCAGCATGTTATTGGAGAAACTCACCATATTTTACTTGAGCAATGTCTCCAACAACCAGCTCAGCCACCGGAATCTGAATCACCTGACCTCCACGGACCACGGTGAATTTTTGCTCCTGTTCAATGCGGCTTTGGAGGCCTCGGAACTGCTTCTCTTTGCTCCAGTCATTGAAGGCAGTGACAATTACAACACAGACAACGGACAGGAGGATGGCAGCCCCTTCGATCCAGCCAGCTTCTGCTTCTCCTTCATCTTCTGATCCCGCTGCACCGCCACAGTCTGAAAAACCACCAGAGAACCTAGTCAATGTCTTCGAGCTTTGGCATCTGTAGACCCCGGTGCTAAAGGTTTATCAACAGTAACTAAGATGATACTCTTTACCCCTGAGAGCCATTTTCTTGCATACAGTCTGTTAACACTGTTCTGTGATGTTATAAGGTTTTCAGATGACAGGCACGATAAGGTTTGTAATGACCATTCATGGGTACAAGAGAAAGAGGGCAGACTTGGTGCGGTAAGTGGCTCGTCAAAGTCTATTGGGGCATATTCTAGTAGCGGCGAATTGTGCAAATCCGTGCGGAAAGAGCCCTTTCCGATGGGATTGGCACGCGGTGCTATTCTGTAAGCCCTTCTCGGTTTTAATTCCGGCTGTGCAAATCCGGGCGGAATGACCACAAAGGCTGAAACTCGCATTTTTGGACGGCCAGCTAAATTATACTAGCTCCGTTAAATGCAAAATGTAAAACCACGTCTAATAACTCGCATCTTGTTTTCTCGCCTCCTTCAAAGTGGCGAGATTGGTACTGCGAGTTCCATCCAGAGACGGATATATGGGTTTTACCGAGAGAGATCAAAACTCATATCAGCATACCCCGCCGGTCACACACTGGATAGAGCTCGCACCGCCTCAGGTCATTCCGCTTCAAAACCAAGTACAATCGCGGTGTTTTGGCTGTTAAACCACGGGGGTTTGTCACTTCTTATAGATCCGGTTTAAACCGTGCGATTTGCAATAGAAAAGACGGATTTTTGGCTACATTTAATCTGCTATTTATGACCGTGTCAAACTGCGCGGTTTTACAAGGTCAAACTCGCCGCTACTAGAATATCCCTGTGTTTCTAGCACCCCTTTAGAACTGGCCTCTCTAGGATTACACCAAGGATAATGCCCGTAGAGCTGTCAGCATTTCCTTGCACACGAGCACAATCAATGCTTTTGAGCATTAGAAATAACAAAGTTAAACAAACACAAAGAAAATCTGATCAGGACTTCACTGTACACAACAGCTGCATAGAAACAGCCATTACCCTAACAAGATGCATTATAACCCGGGGTGATTAGGGTTCAGGGGTCACTTTTATTGAAACAATACACTGGAGGTGAAGCTAAATATAGACTCGATGAAATCATTAATGAATCTTGATCTGCTTACAACACATCCCTATCTCTCTCTCTCCCGCCTGGTGCTGTAATATGCGGTGATCTGATCTCTCCGGCTGGCTTGGGCAGGCTGCCACGTCTCAGGTACGCCTCTCTGAAGGTCACCCTGGGAGCGAGGATTTAGAGCTTGCCATTAGATCGCACGGCTCGGTTGGGAGGGATAGTGGTATGAAATAAATCCTGCATTCGGTTCCCAACACAAAAAGCCAAGGGGCCATATTAGAAATCCCCAATCCCTCATTTGGGAGGACAGGGAGTTACGGAGGATCGGAAATTATACTAGTTGGGAGGCCGGCAAAGCTTCCACTCCTGAGCCATGATTGGAGTTCATGGTAACGTTTTGCAGTTGATTCAATTCTGTTATGGTAACTCCGAAACACTATGGGGCCTATGCTATAAGGGTTCATAAAACAAATCGCCGGGCCGTTTTCGCCGCCTGTTTTTGGAGTGTTGCGATCACGGTATTCATATAGTCTCGATTACCTGTGATAGCAAAATTCCCAAAATTCCCAAAACGGGCGAGTAGCCGGCGACGTGACGATTGCCTCTCTCAAAAGGCCTCCCCAGGCGATTTGTTTTGGACGGCAGAGAGTGCTGCAGAGAGAGCGCTGCAGAGAGAGCGCTGCAGAGAGAGCGCTGCAGAGAGAGAGCTGCAGAGAGAGAGCTGCAGAGAGAGAGCCACCTCCCTAGTGCCCAGCCGCTAAGGCAATGAAGGGGTTAAAACTAGACAGCCTGTTTCTTGGGGCAGAGGGCGTGAATGAAGGGGGTAGTAGTCCCAGGGTGGGTGCTTAGGCCTGTCTGGGTGGTTGCAGGAGGAGTTAACCCCTTCACTACCATAGCGGTGGGAACCGCTATGGTAACCAGTCCCGCTACTCACCGGAAGGCATAATCATCCATCCTTGGGGCTACTACCCCCTTCACCCAATACCTCTACCCCCAAGAACAAAAATAAACACAACAACCCTACTACCCCCAACAACCCCCCCCAAACACATACAGTACAGTAATGGGCAAAATTACTATTATCCACATATAGATAATAGTGCATTTGTCCATTATAAAATCAAACATTAGTCAGCCAGCATTAATAAAGTAAATAAAACGTTCACCTTACCCCTGCCATCATGAAGTCCTCGTCAGCATACCCCAGGTCCATGTCCTCCGATGCCAGCAAGAATACTAGAAAAAATACAATCTAATGGCCCCTAACCCTTTAATCACCATAGTGGTTAATAACTGCAATAGTAATTAAGGGTGTAACCCCTGCCCCCCGCTACTCACCTGGGAGGCCTAACCACCCACCCCGGCCCCACTATACCCACCCTGTACCCATTGATTGGCACAGTGGTATATCATACCCATATAATATGGGCATGATAAGCCACTATATCACTCAATGGTCAACCTAATAAAAATAATGAAGGCTAAAAATACAGCATATCCAAAGAAATACACAAGCACCTAAACACCCCAACAATAAAAGAACAAAAAAGCCACAACTACACTTCATTTACATTAATCTATCACTTTTTTTCTTTTTTTTTAAAGGATCTGACGTCATCTCCAAGGGAGGTATGTCACATCCTTAAAACCACATGGCTATAACACATTGTATTACAGCCAATGGGATTGAAGACAATCCCATTGGTTGCTGTACCATGTGATAGGTTACATTAGTTCAAAAAGATGTGACATCATCCCTTAAAATGATGTCACATCCTTTTGAACTAATGTAACCTATCACATGGTACAGCAACCAATGGGATTGTCGCGGTAAGAGAGCTTGCAGATACGCCAGGATTCGTAGGGTGAAGACTTCTAAAGGTAAGCAAAATATTGAATGTATGAAATTGTCTTTTTTCCCAGGTTTTTTTATTGTATTTATTTATTTTTATGTATTTGCTTGCCAATTGGCTGTTAATGTATTAATCTGTGCCCCTTTAGGGTACAGATAAATACAGTGACAGGCAATGCATTTTTTGGCAAATGCTTGTTTATTATTGATTGTTATTTTTTTCTATTTGTTTTTATTGTTTGGATTCAATTGTTTGGAATTTGGATGGCTTGTTTTAGTACATTTCAGGATTGGTTAACGTTTTTAATTAATTAATTAATTAATTGTTTTGTTGGCTAGTGGTTTTATTTATTTAATTGATTTGTTGGCTACTGGTTTAAATTAATTATTTGTTGTGTTGGCTATTGGTTTTATTTCTTTAATTGATTGGTTGTATAGATGTTTATTTATTTGTATTCTTATGTTTTGTAATAACATAATTGGAATTATTTTGCTGTTTTAGTGATAGATTAATGTAATTGATGTGTAGTTGTGGCTTTTTAGTTCTTTTACTGTTGGGATGTTTAGGTGCTTGTATATTTCTTTGATTGTTGTGTATTTTTGGCCTTCATTATTTTTATTAGGTTGACTATTCAGTGCTATAGTGGTTTATCATGCCCATATTATATGGGTATGATATACCACTGTACCAATCAATGGGTACAGAGTGGGAATAGTGGGGCTGGGGTGGGTGGTTATGCCTCCCGGGTGGGTAGCGGGGGACAGGGGTAACCCCTTAATTACTATAGCGGTTATTAACCACTAAGGTGATTAAGGGGTTAGGGGCCATTAGATTGTATTTTTTCTTATATTCTTGCTGGCATCGGAGGACATGGACCTGGAGTATGCTGATGAGGGCGCCCTTCATGATGGCAGGGGTAAGGTAAACGTTTTATTTATTTTATTAATGCTGGCTGGCTAATGTTTGATTTTATAGTGGACAAATGCACTATTATCTATATGTGGATAATAGTAATTTTGCCCATTACTGTGCTGTATGTGTTTGGGGGGGGGGGGGGGGGGGTTTAGAGGGGGGGTTGTTGGGGATAGAGGATGTGAGTAGTAGGGTTGTTGTGTTTTAAAATATTTCTTGTGGGTAACGAGGACGGGTGAAGTTGGCATTTGACCCTTGGTGGGTGTTTATACCTACCGGGTGGGTAGCGGGAGGGGTTAACCCCTTCATTACCTTAGCGCTATTAACTGCGACGGTAATGAAGGGGTTAACTCCAACCGCAACCCCCCCGCAAGGCCTAAACACCCACCAAGGGCCAAATACCACCTTCACCCACCCCCACTACCCACAATAAAGATGGCACTGGTAGTTTACCCCTTCATTGCCTTAGCGGTTAGCCGCTAAGGCAATGAAGTTGCCTGTAAATGCATTTTTATTGCATGGGATTCATGCCGGGGGTCTCCGATGCTGATATTAATGTGTATTAGCTCTGGAGACCCCCGGCATCAAACCAATGCAGGAAAAAAACATTTTTATTTCTAAGTCCTTTCTCGCCGCCTCTCAGCAGGTTCTCCCCAGCCTCACGCCAACTTTTCCTGGCATGAGGAATTTGGTAGAAACTCGCCATTATAGAGTCGCGGTTAGCCGCAATAAGATAATTGAGACGAGTTTCAGAACCAGAACCTACTAGAATTGCACGAGTTTCAGAACCTGACGATAAGTGGGTTATCGCCACTCACCCGGCGATTTCTTTTTGATGTCTGAAAAATTGGGCGATTTATGCCTTTATCGCCCACTTATCGAGGCTTACTGAATAGCAGTAGGCATTTTGGCCGACAAGTGCTCGATAAGTGGCTTATCGAGGTTTATTGAATAGGCCCCTTAGTGTTTTTCTAAGTTTTTTGATGACATGTAAGGAATCGGGGGCCACGTCCCTTGCATCGTGATCCCTCCTTACCCACTACCAGTACTGCAGCGGCGGCTGCTGCCCCTGCCCCCCGTCGCTACCCATGCCGCCGCCCAGTGCATACCTTGAACTCTGCCGCCGCCATCTTGGATTCTGGCACTGGTGTTACAGACTCTCAGCTGTGCTCTACTACTTCCTGGTCTCTCAGCCACTCACGAGCAGCTCCTCGACACGCCTCCGCCATGCCCCTCGTCCGGATTGCTCACTGTTGCTTTAAATATCCTGCTCTGCCTTCACTTCCTTGCTCTGCATAGCTTCTTGCTTCCTGTGTAGCCTGGAAACTGTGTCGTGCTCCTGTTTGTATTTACCCCTACAGATTCGAACCGGCTTGTCTGACTTAACCCTCTGGCTCCCGACTTCGGCTTACCCATCACGATGCTTACCTCTCAGACCCTTGGACACGGAAACGGATTTGACTACGGAACTCTCTATACTCCTGAACTCGGCAAGTACAACGACTATTCTAAATCTTAATCCAGGCCTGGCCACGCTACAACAACATACCGGACCCGCTCCCTCTGCTGTCGGTGTGTATATTCAACATCCCACCTCAGTACAGGGGACTGGCCTGGTCTGCGGGCTGCACAGCGTGACATTATGCAGAGCCCAACAGAAACAGACCTGACTGAGGTGGGCCAAATAATCAGGGGATTTGCGCTTTGCATTGATACTTTGGGAACTCAGATCACAAGCCTGGTACAACAGCTTTCCCAGCTTTCACTACAGCCTATTCCACCACCGGCCCCAGCCGCGCAGGGTGGCGATCGGCCATCAGAATTTAGGATTCCTACGCCTAAAGCATATGCGGGTGACCCTCTAGCCTGTCGTGGGTTTTTGAACCAATGTGAAATACAGTTTGAGATTTCTCCCAGCCTGTTCCCCACCGGACGCACCAAGGTAGCCTATGTTTACTCTCTTTTAACGGGGCACGCCTTGGCATAGGCTTCTCCCATCTGGGAGTTGCGTGTGGAAATCACCCAGGATTACCAGCTCTTCCGCCTAGAATTCCAGCAGGTATTCGATATTCCCGCCCGCAGAGATACTGCCGCTGCTTCTCTTGTTCAATTGTCTCAAGGTCGTAGGTCCGTTGCCAAATACGCATTGGAATTCCGGACTGTCGTGGCGGAGACGCATTGGAACCAAGAAGCCCTTATTGCTGTGTTTTGGCAAGGTTTGGCTGATTCTGTAAAGGATGAACTTGCAGTCCAGCCCAGGCCCCAGGGATTGGAGGACTTAATCGCACAATATATACGAGTGGATCAGCGCCTTCAACAGCACCGTCATGAACGCCAGCGTCCCAGAATTTTCTCTTCTGACCCTATTCTTCCCAGGTCCTTCCCAGCTATTCGCCCTGTTCTAGACGCTGTGGAACCCATGCGGATTGCCAGTCAAGAGTTCCGTAATACCGACAGGACTGCCGATAGAACCCCTGACCGGACTGCCGAAAGGGCTTGTCGCCGGAATGAGGGCCTTTGCTACTACTGTGGATCTCCTGAGCATACGGTACGTTTTTGTCCTTTAAGGCCCAAAGAACAATCACGACCAATGGGGCAAGAGGGACTCCTTTTGGGGTCAATATCTTCTCACCCTATCTCTGAAGAGGAACTCCCTAAGAGAATTATGCTTCCATCTCGCTTGAAGGTCGAATTTTCTCGTAACCACCGCCGCTTTTCTTGATTCAGGATCCGGTGGTAACTTTGTGGATCAAGATTTTGCTACTCATAACAAAATTCCGTTCATCGCTAAGAAATCGCCAATTGGCCTTGAGGCTATTGATGGTCGTCCTTTGCAACCTGCCTTCATCACGTTAGAGACTCTTCCTCTCACCCTTTCTGCCGGTACTCATACCGAAATCATATCCTTTGATGTGATGCACTCTCCTGCCGTTCCAGTTATCCTAGGATTACCCTGGCTACAGCAGCACAACCCACGCATTGATTGGAGGGATGGCAAGACAATTCAGTGGGAGCCAGAGTCAGACGCCTCACCATTGCCGGTCAATTCTCCTACCACAGTCCTTGCGGGAGTGGAAACGCCCCTGGCTAATGATTCCGCTCTTCCTGAAGCATATGCGGATTTCATCGACGTGTTTAGCAAGACAAAATCGGAGGATCTACCTCCTCACAGACCTTATGATTGCCCCATTGATCTGGTTCCCGACGCTGTTCTTCCGAAATGTAAGTCCTACCCCTTGTCTATCCCTGAAACTGAAGCCATGGCAGCATACATCAAAGAAAACCTTGATAAAGGATTCAATCGTAATTCTTCGTCCCCCGTTGGTGCCGGTTTCTTTTTTGTCAAAAAGAAAGACGGATCCCTGAGACCATGCATTGATTACCGAGGGCTCAATCTCATCACAGTCAAGAATCGATACCCCCTTCCGCTGATCTCCGAACTTTTTGATAGGCTTCAAGGGGCAAAGATTTTTTCCAAGCTAGACCTCCGAGGAGCTTACAATCTTGTTCGCATCCGAGAAGGCGATGAATGGAAGACTGCCTTCAATACCAGACGTGGCCACTACGAGTATCTTGTAATGCCTTACGGCTTATGCAATGCTCCTGCTGTTTTTCAGGATTTTATGAATGATGTCTTCCGTGATGTTCTCAACTCTTTCGTAATCGTCTATCTGGACGATATCCTAATTTTTTCTAAAAATCTTCAAGATCATGTCCAGCATACCAGGCTCGTTCTCGCTCGCCTTCGTGTCAATAATCTCTACGCTAAGCTCGAGAAATGTCTTTTTCATCAAACCTCTACTGCCTTCTTAGGCTATATAATTTCAGATAAAGGATTTTCAATGGACCCTGAAAAACTTAAGGCTGTTTTGGATTGGCCTCAGCCCAACTCTCTCAAAGCCATCCAGCGTTTTTTGGGCTTCTCCAATTACTATAGGAAATTCATCCGAAATGTTTCTACCACTGTGGCTCCCATTACTGCCCTTACCAAGAAGGGAGTTGACCCGTCTGTATGGCCTCCGCAGGCCGTCTCGTCCTTCGAAACCCTGAAACAAGCTTTCGTCTCGGCACCCATTCTGCGACATCCC
Organism: Ascaphus truei; assembly: GCF_040206685.1. NCBI lineage: Eukaryota > Metazoa > Chordata > Amphibia > Anura > Ascaphidae > Ascaphus > Ascaphus truei. The sequence continues at coordinate 5,664,578 of NC_134499.1, forward strand.
GATGTTAGTCTTCCTTTTACTTTAGAAGTTGATGCGTCTAATTGTGGTGCAGGCGCCATCCTGTCCCAGAGATTCTTCCCTCAAGATAAGCTTCATCCATGCGTTTTTTTTTTCAAATAAGTTTTCGCCCGCTGAAAAGAACTATGATGTTGGCAATAGAGAGCTCTTGGCTATCAAGATGGCCTTACAGGAATGGCGACATCTCCTGGAAGGCTCCCGCGAGCCTGTTTCTATATAAAAATCTTCTTTATATCGAAAATGCACGTCGTCTGGGGTCTCATCAAGCCCGTTGGGCACTATTTTTCTCAAGATTTAATTATACTCTGTCTTATATTCCCGGTTCTAAGAACACAAAAGCTGATGCCTTGTCCTGACAATTTTCTCCGGAGGAAAGATCCGAAGAAACCCCTGAAACTATCGTACCCTCTAAGTTTATAATTTCCGCCAACTCATTTGACATTCTCGAAAAGATCTTTAAAGCTCAAACACAAATTCCGAGTGGTCTAGAGGTACCGGAAGGAACTCTTTATGCCGCACCCAGGTTTCATCAAAAGATACTAGAATGGGGCCACTCTGTCCGTTCAGCCGGCCATCCCGGCTTCAAAAGAAATTTGGATCTTATCAAGCGTACTTTTTGGTGGCCTAATATGACAAAGATGGTTCATGAATTTACTAGTGCTTGTCCAGTATGCGCACAAAACAAGACTCTTCATCAAAGACCCTCTGGCTTGCACATGCCCTTGCCAGTAACTGAACGTCCATGGTCACATATTTCAATGGATTTCATTGTGGATGTACCCCCTTCCAGAGGGATGAATACCATTTTGGTCATCGTTGACCGTTTTTCAAAACAGGCCCACTTTGTTCCACTCAAAGGACTTCCCTCCTAGCCCACCCTAGCTGATATCTTCACCAAGGAGGTGTTTCACATCCATGGGATACCTACTTCCATAGTATCGGACCGAGGCACGCAATTTATATCGAAATTTTGGCGTGCTTTCTCCAAGAGGCTTGGCATGGCGCTATCCTTCTCGTCAGGCTATCACCCCCAGACTAATGGGCAAACTGAGAGACTAAATCAAACGCTGGAACAATACCTACGGTGTTTTATTTCCGATTCCCAGGATAATTGGGTTGACCTGCTACCTTGGGCAGAATTTGCAACCAATTCACTTCGTAATGAATCCACGCACAAAACCACGTTCTTCGTGAATTATGGTTTCCACCCAAGTCGACTGCCAATCTCAAACATTCCGATAGGAGTGCCGGCGGCTGATGAACGGGTAACTACTCTTCAGGAGTCAATGATCAAGATCCAGTCCGCGCTTCTTAGCGCCGCTCAGAAATTCAAGTCTCAGGCAGACCACCGTCGTCAACAGGCCCCTAATTACAAGCCAGGGGACCGAGTTTGGCTTTCGTCCAAGAACATCAAATTGAAGTCTCCGACCCCGAAATTGGCACCCATGGAACAAATCAATCCTGTGGCATTTCGTCTGCAACTTCCGTCTTCCATGAGGATTCCAAACGTATTCCACGTTTCCTTGCTCAAGCCATTCGTCCAGAGCAAACGGTTCCCTGATAAGACCCATAAACCCAAACCAGTCACGGTCCAAGGACACCCTGAATTCGAAATCCAGACAATCATGGATTCTCGTGTATCCAGATGAAAGATACAATTCCTTGTTCACTGGAAGGGTTATGGCCCAGAGGAACGCTCTTGGGTACCCAAAGAGGACATCCATGCTCCAGTTCTCTTGGACCGCTTCCACAAGAAATTTCCACAGAAGCCTTGGATGGATCGTCCTGAGGTCGATCCAGAAGTGGGGGGTACTGTAAGGAATCGGGAGCCACGTCCCTTGCGGCGTGACCCCTCCTTACCCACTACCAGTACTGCAGCGGCTGCTGCCCCTGCCCCCCGTCGCTACCCATGCCGCCGCCCAGTGCATACCTTGAACTCTGCCGCCGCCATCTTGGATTCTGGCACTGGTGTTACAGACTCTCAGCTGTGCTCTACTACTTCCTGGTCTCTCAGCCACTCACGAGCAGCTCCTCGACACGCCTCCGCCATGCCCCTCATCCGGATTGGTCACTGTCGCTTTAAATATCCTGCTTTGCCTTCACTTCCTTGCTCTGCATAGCTCCTTGCTTCCTGTGTAGCATGGAAACTGTCGTGCTCCTGTTTGTCTTTACCCCTACAGATTCGAACCGGCTTGTCTGACTTACCTCTCTGGCTCCCGACTTCGGCTTACCCATCACGATTCTTACCTCTCAGACCCTTGGACACGGAAACGGATTTGACTACGGAACTCTCTATACTCCTGAACTCGGCAAGTACAACGACTATTCTAAATCTTAACCCAGGCCTGGCCACGCTACAACCACATCCCGGACCCGCTCCCTCTGCTGTTGGTGTGTATATTCAACATCCCACCTCAGTACAGGGGACTGGCCTGGTCTGCGGGCTGCACAGCGTAATATCACATTACAGCTCTTTATAATAACGTCACAGACATTGTCAGGGACGGCTCCATCGACTGGGTGCCTGGAAATATGCTTTAAAGCTGCAGTCCAAGCTGCCATTTTTTATTTTCCCCCCTTTAATATGTGCATCAATACAATCCACATTATGAGAAGTAATTAGCTAAGTTGCCGATCGTTCCGTTCTGCTGTGATCGATCGGCGAAGTTTCGGCTCTCGGGTTCACTAAATGGCTGTCAGTGCAGCAGAAGAGGACCAAAGATGCAAAGTTCTGTGGGGAAGATCATGTGACCAGGGAGTCACTAGATATAATTGGTGCCCTGCGAGAGAGATGCGGGGCTCAAAAAGCGCTATGCCGAAGCCTGTTTCAGAAGAGGAAGGGGGTGTGACTTTGTAAAAGGTTGTTATAGAAACAAAAAACACTTATTACATTATAATACATTAAAAATGTAATTCAGCGTTGTTTAAAAAAATGCTACAAATATTTTCTCATAGTACGGAACTGATTTATTAAAAAACACATGTAGGATATTGCTTGGTCTGCAGCTTTAAGCTTCTACCTGATTTCATTATTTCCTGGGGGGATGTCCTGTCTCCATTAAAATAGGAATATGAACGTTTTCTAAACGTTTTAAGACACAGCACTACTGAGAGCCCTCTAAATAGCATTAATTGTTATTTCTTCTGCCTAAAACTCCAATCAGTCTTTCTGCAGTCATTTAAAAAGCACCTTGTGTATGTGTCTGCATTGTTTACTAAGCCTCCTCGGCACTTGCACAGGCACTAAAACAAGTTTATTCCAAGGCTTCACCCAATAGTATTAGTATAGTGATCAGCATGGGTAAAGTTGGGGTTAATCCTCTATATACTGTACTAATCCTCCACTTCACATTGGGCGCAGCCAATAAATTCAGGGTTGTCATGGCAACATTCCATAAGTGGGAAGACCGCTCTGAAAAAGATGGATTCTGGGAATTTGAACACACGCTTTCCCATGTATGTACAGTATATTGTTATTCTGACCTAAACCTGCAGAGGAAGCGTCGCTCTGCCGTAATCCTGTGATTTCCCAGTGCGGGCTGGTATGTGACTCCTAGTGGCATTCGCTGGGAGACGGTGACATAATAAGGCACCCACTGTGCACGGCAATCATTAATTTCATGGGGATATTAAAGATGCAGACCAAGCAATGTTCTATATGGTACGGTGTGTGTCTGTGTGTAAGAGAGAGAGGGGTGTCTCTGACCTTCTCCGGAGCGGCACTCTTCCTGCAGCATCGCGTTGTCATGGTGACACAATGTTGCATGGCGACGCGTTACCATGATGCCGCAATGACGCTGCAGGCTGAGTGCCGCCTCCATGAAAGGCCCCCCATAGTCGTGGTCCCTGGGGGCCCCAGAGGGTCTTAATCTGCTTCTGTATGGAAGCAACCCCAAAACTTAAATAATGTCCCGTTTTTTGAAGGTAACACAAGGTTATTAGATCTTTTCACCTCAACCCCCTAAGGGGCTGAGAGCATGTCTCACTCCCAGCCGGGAGGAACTAGAACTGCCTATCATTTAGGCTGCCTCCTCTTCAATACAGAGGGGGAGGGCACAAGGTCTGCACCGATTGGCTGTACACAAACCCAATTCACCTCCACCGCTGTCACTCAAAGAGACTGCATGAGGGGGGGGGGGGTATAAACCCCACAGGATAGCCTCACACTGCCTATAGCTACTGGGACTTACGTGACAGGGGGCAGAAAATATAGCCTGGACCAGTTGTGGCTACACACCATTTAGTAAATCAGGACCTCGGTGCATAGTGTGCTGTAACCCACGCTATATACAGTATAATTAGGAATGACTGTAAACCCAATATCTATTCTTGTTTAAACCCTGCTAAATGTGGCTCTCTCAGGCGAAGTGTTCAATCATCCAGCTTTAATCCCCTTTCCTGTCTCATTGGGTTCTTGTCCACTGGGAATCTTCCATATGGCCTGGCTAACCCATTCTCTGCTGGAAAGGGCTTGAAATAACCTGCCTTACAGTGAATAAGTAAAACTAATGGGCAAAACGCAGGTGAACCACATACCCCGTGTAATAGGGCGCCCACCGCTTGGTACTGGAATAGACGAGCCCTTTTCTCTCTCCGTGATTATACCACCTTGAATTGTTTTACTAATCAGCAGGAATTGACTTACAAACGCCAACTCTCGCCTCACGATAATCCACCAGAAGGATTTGTAGCCACTTCTGGCGCTGATCGAGGAACGAGCACAATATGCCAGTGTCCTCTGCGTAACAATCTGCTCTGAAGCCGGCTACCCAGGCTGGAGTCTCAGCACGGCGTGCATTGGAATACATGACTGCCACACATCTGCTAAGGAAAGGTCTCTTCACCACCGCAGAGACCTGAATCCAACGAGATGAGCTCCTGATATGAAACCTTGCGTTGTGCTGTGCTGCGCTATCACGTAACGCCAGCTGCCCCTGCTTCCACCTGCCTAAAACAACATCCTCCACCTAGGTATAACGAGCTGCAGACAATGTCTCTTGCATCCTCAGGCTCATCCAGCCGACATTATAACCTCATTACCATGTCTGCTACAATTACACCGAAACGCCCGACGTAACATCCAGTGCACAATACTGTATATTTCCTTGTAAAACCAATCAGGAAATCCTGGAGGTTTTGTGCAGCTGGGCGGCTGTGCCGTGGAGTGAATGCAGGACGGACAGAGATGGGGGTTCTCTCATGTGCTGTGCGGTATCTCACATACTCCTCATTTCTGAATTAGTCATTCTAATAGGATCTCGTATTAAACATTGCAGATAATTTGCACTTGCTTCAATGTGCAGGAGAGGCAGCAATTAAACAGATTAAAGTCTTTATTCAGAACTTGACTCCCGAAGAATTAGCAAGTGCACAAACAGAAAACGTGCGCCCAGATCCTTCGGAATAACAACACTAGCAATTATAGTAATTATAGGGCGACTGGTCTGACTGGCACCTCCCCTGCCTCCTCTTATCCTCACGCTGCGGGGCTGCACGCTACCCATTTCATTTCTTTGCACCGTTTCCATGCATTTGGAGTTGCTGGACTAATGAATTTTACCAATGGAGTCATTTTTAGATCGATTTAAATGTTATGGTTGAACTATTTGATGTGGTTCCTACTTCTACACAAATGTGCAATTTACACCTGGGAAACCAACATCTTAAACCCATTGGTGATTGTGGATGTCACGGCCCACTTTCCCCTTACTCTTTCCCCCAATAAACTCCTCCTCCCCCCCCACCCACCCTTAGGTAATGTGTAATGTAGACAATTATGCAAGCTCTCAAATCCATCATCCACGCAAATGATCCCAGTGCTAATTGGGGGGCTACATATGGATTATAGAGTAGAGTGGGGGAGTAATACATAAAAAAAGATGACTTGCTTGACAAGGGTCTGTACATTTTGGGAAAGTATAAAATGTTCTGTTCAAGTTGGAACAGTAATTTACATGTTATGTAATCTTTCTGAGCATTGGCTATCTTTTCTTGGTTAAGGAAACCTAGAATTATATTGTGAAATTCTGGGGAACTCCACCCCTCTCCCCATCCGTGCCTCTCACATTCCCCCCCTCTTCTACTCCCCTCTCTTCCCCTCTTACACCCCCTCTCTCTTTCCCTTATACAACCCCCCTCTTCCCCTTCTACACTTCCCCCTCTTTCCCTCTTACACTTCCCCTCACACTCCCCCCTCTTTTTCCCTCTTACACCCCCCTCTTTCCCTTAAACCCCTCTCTTTCCCTCTTACACTCCCCTCTCTTTCCCTCTTACACCCCCCTCTTTCCCTCTAACACCCCCCTCTTTCCCTCTTACACCCGTCCCTCTTTCACCCCCCTCTTTCCCTCTTACACCCGTCCCTCTTTCCCTCTTACACCCCCCTCTTTCCCTCTTACACCCGTCCCTCTTTCCCTCTTACACCCCCCTCTTTCCCTTACACCCCCTCTCTTTCCCTCTTACACCCCCCCTTTCCCTCTTACACCCCCCCGTTCCCTCTTACACCCCCCCTTTCCCTCTTACACCCCCCTCTTTCCCTCTTACACCCCCCTCTTTCACCCCCCTCTTTCCCTTTTACACCCCCCTCTTTCCCTTACACCCCCTTTCCCTCTTACACTTCCCCCGCTTTCCCTCACACTACCCCCTCTCTTTCACTCTTACACCCCCATCTTTCACCCCCTCTTTCCCTCTTACACCCCCTCTTTCCCTCTTACACCCTCTTTCCCTCTTACAAACACCCTCTTTCCCTCTTATACACCCCCCTCTTTCCCTCTTACACCCCCTCTTTCCCTCTTACACCCCCTCTTTCCCTCTTACACCCCCCTCTTTCCCTCTTATACACCCCCCTCTTTCCCTCTTACACCCCCCTCTTTCCCTCTTACACCCCCCTCTTTCCCGCTTACACCCCCCTCTTTCCCTCTTACACCCCCCTCTTTCCCTCTTACACCCCCCCTCTTTCCCTCTTACACCCCCCCTCTTTCCCTCTTATACCCCCCTCTTTGCCTGTTACACCCCCCTCTTTCCCTCTTACACCCCCTCTTTCCTTCTTACACCCCCCTCTTTCCCTCTTACACCCCCCTCTTTCCCTTACACCCCCTTTCTTTCCCTCTTACACCCCCTCTTTCCCTCTTACACCCCCCCTTTCCCTCTTACACCCCCCCTCTTTCCCTCTTACACCCCCCTCTTTCACCCCCCTCTTTCCCTTTTACACCCCCCTCTTTCCCTTACACCCCCTTTCCCTCTTACACCCCCCCTCTTTCACTCTTACACCCCCATCTTTCACTCCCTCTTTCCCTCTTACACCCCCTCTTTCCCTCTTACACCCCCTCTTTCCCTCTTACAAACACCCTCTTTCCCTCTTATACACCCCCCTCTTTCCCTCTTACACCCCCTCTTTCCCTCTTACACCCCCCTCTTTCCCTCTTATACACCCCCTCTTTCCCTCTTACAGCCCCCTCTTTCCCTCTTACACCCCCCTCTTTCCCTCTTACACCCCCCTCTTTCCTTCTTACACCCCCCTCTTTCCCTCTTACACCCCCCTCTTTCCCTCTTACACCCCCCCTCTTTCCCTCTTACACCCCCCCTCTTTCCCTCTTACACCCCCCTCTTTGCCTCTTACACCCCCCTCTTTCCCTCTTACACCCCCCTCTTTCCTTCTTACACCCCCCTCTTTCCCTCTTACACCCCCCTCTTTCCCTCTTACACCTCCCTCTTTCCCTCTTACACCCCCCTCTTTCCCTCTTACACCCCCCTCTTTCCCTCTTATACACCCCCCTCTTTCCCTCTTACACCCCCCTCTTTCCCTCTTACACCCCCCTCTTTCCCGCTTACACCCCCCTCTTTCCCGCTTACACCCCCCTCTTTCCCTCTTACACCCCCCTCTTTCCCTCTTACACCCCCCTCTTTCCCTCTTACACCCCCCTCTTTCCCGCTTACACCCCCCTCTTTCCCGCTTACACCCCCCTCTTTCCCTCTTACACCCCCCTCTTTCCCTCTTACACCCCCCTCATTCCCGCTTACACCCCCCTCTTTCCCTCTTACACCCCCCTCTTTCCCGCTTACACCCCCTCTTTCCCTCTTACACCCCCCTCTTTCCCTCTTACACCCCCCTCTTTCCCGCTTACACCCCCCTCTTTCCCGCTTACACCCCCCTCTTTCCCTCTTACACCCCCCTCTTTCCCTCTTACACCCCCCTCTTTCCCTCTTACACCCCCCCTCTTTCCCGCTTACACGCCCCTCTTTCCCGCTTACACCCCCCTCTTTCCCTCTTACACCCCCCTCTTTCCCTCTTACACTCCCCCCTCTTTCCCTCTTACACTCCCCCCTCTTTCCCTCTTATACACCCCCTTCTTTCCCTCTTACACCCCCTTCTTTCCCTCTTACACCCCCCTCTTTCCCTCTTACACCCCCCTCTTTCCCTCTTACACCCCCCTCTTTCCCTCTTACACCCCCTCTTTCCCGCTTACACCCCCTCTTTCCCGCTTACACCCCCCTCTTTCCCTCTTACACCCCCCTCTTTCCCTCTTACACCCCCCTCTTTCCCGCTTACACCCCCCTCTTTCCCGCTTACACCCCCCTCTTTCCCGCTTACACCCCCCTCTTTCCCGCTTACACTCCCCTCTTTCCTGCTTACACCCCCCTCTTTCCCTCTTACACCCCCCTCTTTCCCGCTTACACCCCCTCTTTCCCGCTTACACCCCCCTCTTTCCCTCTTACACCCCCCTCTTTCCCGCTTACACCCCCCTCTTTCCCTCTTACACCCCCCTCTTTCCCGCTTACACCCCCCCTCTTTCCCGCTTACACCCCCCCCTCTTTCCCGCTTACACCCCCCCTCTTTCCCTATTACACCCCCCTCTTTCCCGCGTACACCCCCCCTTTCCCTCTTACACTCCCCGTTCTCTTTCCTTCTTACATGCCACTCTCTCTCTCTCTTCCCTCCTACACTCCCCCATCTCTTCCCCTCCTACACACACACACACACACACACACACACACATACACACACACACCCCTCTACTCCCATGCTGCGCTGCTCCGGTCCGAAGCTGCCTCCTGCAGTCAGGCGTTGGAGCTGACTTCCGGCGCCGATCGGAGAAGGGAGGCGATTGAAGTTAATGCCGGGGAGATGCCACAACGCCACTTCTCGTGAGCCGGTGAGTCACCGAGCCGCAGGGCCTGGGACAGTTATCTCATCCCCCCCCTCCCTCCCTCCCCGTTGGATGCGGAACCCTTGAGTGATGCCCGCGGAACCCGGTTGAAAATCACTGGCTTAAACCCGACATTCCTTACCGTCTTTGCACACATCTGTTTGACACTGAGGTGATGACAATGCAGGTCTCCCATACCAGGCCTGCACCCCTCCAGTATGAGAGTCCGCACGCCAGATTCGAACCTCACGCACAACAAGGGAAAGAGTAAGCTCTTTGGGCAGACTATCTCAGTCCCTTTTCATTACTACATACGAATATCTAACAATAACCAAGACAGTCAACATATAAGGATACGCAACCTACCTTCGTTGTCCCCTCCGGGCGGTCGGTAAAACGAGAGACCGAGGGATATAATGGCTGCAATCTCCAAGATGATCAGCGTGACGTCCTGCAGCGCCTCCCAGACTAGCTGTAAGAACGTTTTTGGCGTCTTGGGAGGTATAAAGTTTTTTCCAAAAACTTGCCTTCTTTTTTCTAGATCTGTCAGTGTGCCCGGCAGCCCTGCAGGGGGAGAGGAAGGCAGCGGCTGTGAAATACGGAATATCCTACCAGTTATTATACGCAACGCTGCATTACCGAGCCCGATAATGAAACATTATTTGAAGGGGAAAAAATGATAATATTGTAAACATTTATACTTCAATAACACCGAAAATCTCCAGTGTGGTTCATATGTGTTATTTTCACAGTGAAACTGTTTGTGATTCACTACACCTAATTTTATGTTAGAAAATATGAGATTATTTATATATTTATATATTATTTACAGTTGCTATATATATATACACACACACACACACACACACACACACACACACACACACACACACACACACACACACACACACACACACACACACACACACACACAGTAGTCGACAAATCACCAAAAAATCTACTCACCAAACAAAAAAATCTACTCGCCACCTAGTACCACACGTGTGCTGCTTGGGCCAATAGGAGCTCACCACGATGTTAAATCCACTCGCCCGGGGCGTGCAAATGTATAGGTTTGTCGAACACTGTATATATATATTGTATTGTATGTCTTTATTTATATAGCGCCATTAATGTACATAGCGCTTCACAGTCGTAATACATGTGGTAATCAAATAAATAACAGATAATATAAATAACAGATCATGGGAATAAGTGCTTTAGACATAAAAGTAACATTAAGGAAGAGGAGTCCCTGCCCCGAGGAGCTTACATTCTAATTGGTAGGTAGGGAGAACGTACAGAGACAGTAGGAGGGAGTTCTGGTAAGTGCGTCTGCAGGGGCCCAAGCTTTATGTATCACGTGTTCAGAATATCCACAGTGCTATTCATATGCTTCTTTAAGCAAGTGTGTCTTAAGGTGGGTCTTAAAGGTGGATAGAGAGGGTGCTAGTCGGGTACTGAGGGGAAGGGCATTCCAGAGGTGTGGGGCAGTCAGTGAAAAAGGTTTAAGGCGGGAGAGGGCTTTAGATACAAAGGGGGTAGAAAGAAGACATCCTTGAGAAGAACGCAAGAGTCTGGATGGTGCATAACGAGAAATAAGGACTGAGTTGTAAGGAGGAGCAGAAGAGTGTAAAGCTTTAAAAGTGAGGAGAAGAATGGAGTGTGAGATGCGGGATTTGATTGGAAGCCAGGAGAGGGATTTCATGAGGGGAGATGCTGAGACAGATCTAGGAAAGAGTAGAGTGATTCTGGCAGCAGCGTTTAGGATAGAGTGTAGGGGAGACAGGTGAGAGGCAGGAAGGCCGGACAGCAGGAGGTTACAGTAATCAAGACGGGAGAGAATGAGGGCCTGAGTCAGAGTTTTAGCAGTCAAGCAACAGAGGAAAGGGCGTATCTTTGTTATATTGCGGAGGAAAAAGCGACAAGTTTTAGAAATGTTTTGAATGTGAGGGGCGAATGTGAGAGAGGAGTCGAGTGTGACCCCTAGGCAGCGTGCATGGGCTACTGGGTGAATGATCGTAGTTCCAACAGTAATGTGGAAGGAGGTAGTAGGGCCAGGTTTGGGAGGATGTATGAGGAGCTCTGTTTTAGCCATGTTGAGTTTAAGGCGGCGGAGGGCCATCCAGGATGATATAGCAGAGAGACATTCAGAAACTTTGGTTTGTACAGCAGGTGTAAGGTCGGGTGTTGAAAAGTATATTTGTGTGTCGTCAGCATAGAGGTGATAATCAAACCCAAAAGATGTTATTAGGTCACCTAGAGAGAGTGTGTACAGAGAAAAGAGAAGAGGTCCCAGGACAGAGCCCTGGGGTAACCCCACAGAGAGATCAATAGAGGAGGAGGAGGTGTTAGCAAAAGAGACACTGAAAGTACAATGGGAGAGGTAGGATGAGATCCAGGATAGAGCTTTGTTCCGAATACCAAGAGTATGGAGAATGTGAAGGAGAAGAGGGTGGTCCACGGTGTCAAATGCTGCAGAGAGGTTGAGTAAAATGAGCAGAGTGTAATGACCTCTATCTTTGGCAGCATGGAGGTCGTCAGTTATTTTAGTGAGGGCTGTTTTCGTGGAGTGAGCAGTGCGGAAGCCAGATTGTAGAGGGTCTAGGAGAGAACAGGTGTTGAGAAAATGGAGCAAGCGAGAGAATACAAGACGTTCAAGGAGTTTAGAGGCAAAAGGCAGGAGGGAGACAGGTCGATAGTTAGAAAGACAGGTAGGGTCAAGCTTGCTGTTTTTGAGTAATGGTATGACTGTTGCATGTTTGAAGGAGGATGGAAAGGTTCCAGAGAAGAGGAAGGAGTTAAAAATGTGTGTGAGTGAAGGGATTATAGTAGGAGCAAGAGGTTTTATGAGATGGGAGGGAATGGGGTCAAGAGGGCAAGTGGTAGAGGGAGAAGAGGAAAAAACAGAGTGGATGTTCTGACGTATGGATTCCACCTTTTCCTTAAAATAGTCAGCAAAGTCCTGAGCGGAGATGGAGGAAGGAGAGGCAGCTGAGGGTGGTTTGAGTAGAGTATCAAAGACAGAGAACAGTCGGCGTGGGTTAGACTTGTGCATGTTGATTAGTGAAGAAATGTAGGCTTGTTTAGCTTGCGAGAGTGCAGAGTTAAAACAGGATAGCATAAATTTGTAGTGAAGGAAGTCTGCGAGAGTATGAGATTTCTTCCAGAGGCGTTCAGAGGAACGAGTGGACGAACGCAGCATGCGCGTGTGGGAATTTAGCCAGGGTCTAGGGTTAGAAGGGCGAGGGCGGCAAAGAGAAAGCGGGGCATGTAGATCAAGAGAGGAGGACAAGGCAGAGTTGTAGTTCCTGACCAGGTTGTCAGGGTCTGTAGCAGAGCTGAGAGAGAGGAGCATAAAGTGGACTCAAAGTCAGGTAAGTGAATAGAGCGCAGGTTTCTGCAAAACCGGGGGGTAGATGGAGGTGGAGAAGGGGAGAAACGAGATGAGATGAGGTGATGGTCAGAGAGAGGAAAAGGGGAAATGGAGAAATCGGAGAGAGAGAAGTTTTTAGTGAAAACCAGGTCTAAGTAGTGGCCATCCTTGTGGGTGCAGGCTGCAGTCCACTGTTGAAGGCCAAAAGAAGAGGTTAGAGAAAGAAAGCGGGAAGCCCAAGGGAGAGAGGGGTCATCAATGTGGCAATTGAAGTCCCCAAGGAGAAGAATAGGGGAGTCTGAGGATAGAAAGAAAGAGAGCCAGGATTCAAAGTGAGAGAGAAAGGCAGAAGGGGGATGAGTAGAGGTAGGTGGGCGATAGATGACCAACACAAGGACAGGGAGAGGAGAGAAGATCTGGACAGTGTGAGCCTCAAAGGAGGGAAAAGCGAGAGATGGAGGAATAGGACGGGTTCGGTAACGGCAGAGAGAGGAGAGCAGGAGCCCCACGCCTCCACCCCTGCCATCAGTGCGCGAAGTGTGGGAGAAGGAAAGGCCACCATAGGAGAGGGCAGCTTCCAGAGCAGTGTCAGACTGAGTGAGCCAGGTCTCAGTTATAGCAAATAGGAGCAGAGAGTGAGAGAAAAAAGTCATGTACAGAGAGGAACTTGTTAGAAAGGGAGCGAGAATTCCAAAGGGCACAGGAGAAAGGGAGAGAGGAGAGAGGGAGGCAGGGGATGGGTATGAGGTTGGAGGGGTTGACACCATATATATATATATATATTCCCAGTAAAATCAACCCCACACTGATGAGACCCATCAAGGTCGAAACGGCTGTCTGTGGGTGGTTTTCTGGGTATGCACCTTAACCCTGGCTGTGCTCAAAGCTGTGACCATGCAGCAAGCTTAAGCCTATAGGGAACCATGTTAAAAATGGTTGTTGAGGCAAAAAGTGACACTGTGTGCTCATTTGCATGTCATTTCCCAGAATCCCTTGCTGCAGTGGAAGTGCTGTATGCTGGGTGATGATGGGGAAAGGCGGGGTTGCAGACCTGCCTAAGACATGCAGATGAGCATATATTTGCATATATATATATATATATATATATATATATATATATACACTTAGTTATGGTGGGTAAAAAAAGTGACAAAAACCCTCTACAGCAAAGCAAATGGAAATATTACTGTATGCTCATTTGCATGTCTTAGCAGGTTTGCAACCCCGCCTTTCACCATTATCACCCAGCACACAGCACTTCCACTGCAGCAAGGGATTCTGGGAAATGACATGCAAATGAGCACGCAGTGCCACCTTTTGCTTCAACACCATCAACATATTAACATATATATATATATATATATATATATATATATATATATATATATAAATATATATATATATACACACACACACACAGTTAGGTCCAGAAATAATTGGACACTGATACAAGTTTTGTTATTTCGGCTGTGTACCAAAATAAATTCAAGTTACAGTTAAATAATGAAGATGGGCTTAAAGTGCAGTCTATCAGCTTTAATTTGAGGGTATTCACATCCAAATTGGAGGAAGGGTTTAGGAATTACATCTTTTTAATATGTAGCCCCCTCTTTTTCAAGGGACCAAAAGTAATTGGACAATTGACTCAAACGGTGTTTCATGGACAGGTGTGGGCTATTCCTTCATTATTTCATCATCAATTAAGCAGGTAAAAGGTCTGGACTTGATTCCAGGTGTGGCATTCACATTTGGAAGCTGTTGCTGTGAACCCAAAACATGCGGTCAAAGGAGCTCTCAATGCAAGTGAAACAGGGCATCCTTAGGCTGCAAAAAAAAAAAAGAAAACCCATCAGAAAGATAGCAGGAACATTAGGAGTGGCCAAATCAACAGCTTGGTACATTCTGAGAAAAAAAAGAACTCACTGGTGAGCTCTGCAACACAAAAAGGCCTGGACGTCCACGGAAGACAACATTGGTTGATGATCGTAGGATCCTTTCCATGTTAAAGAAAAACCCCTTCACAACATCCAGCCACATGAAGAACACTCTCCAGGAGGTTGGCATATCATTATCCAAGTCTACCATAAAGAGAAGACTTCACGAGAGCAAATACAGAGGGTTCACCACAAGGTGCAAACCATTCATAAGCCACAAGAACAGAAAGGCCAGATTAGACTTTGCCAAACAATATCTAAAAAAGACAGCCAAGTTCTGGAACAGCATACTTTGGACAGGTGAAACTAAGATCAACCTGTACCAGAATGATGGGAAGAAAAAAGTATGGCGAAGGCTTGGAACGGCTCATGATCCGAAGCATACCACATCATCTGTAAAACACGGTGGAGCAGTGTGATGGCATGGGCATGCATGGCTTACAATGGCACTGGGTCACTATTATTTATTGATGATGTGACAGAAGACAGAAGCAGTCGGATGAATTCTGAAGTGTATAGGGATATATTGTCTGCTCAGATTCAGCCAAATTCAGCGAAGTTGATTGGACGGCGCTTCACTTTACAGATGGATAATGACCCAAAACATAATGCGAAAGCAACCCAGTAGTTTTTTAAGGCAAAGAAGTGGAATATTCTGCAATGGCCGAGTCAATCACCTGATCTCAACCTGATCGAGCATGCATTTCACTTGCTGAAGACAAAACTTAAGGCAGAAAGACCCACGAACAAACAACAACTGAAGACAGCTGCAGTAAAGGCCTGGCAAAGCATCACAAAGGAGGAAACCCAGCGTTTGGTGATATCCATGCGTTCCAGGCTTCAAGCAGTCATTGCCTGCAAAGGATTCTCGGCAAAGTATTAAAAATGAACATTTTATTTATGATTGTGTTCATTTGTCCAATTACATTTGAGCCCCAGAAATAAGGGACTGTGTATGAAAATGGTTGCAATTCCTAAACGTTTCATACGATATTTTTGTTCAACCCCTTGAAGTAAAGCTGAAAGTCTGCACTTCTATTGCATCTCGGTTGTTTCATTTCAAATCCATTGTGGTGGCGTACAGAGCCAAAATTATGAAAATTGTGTCAGTGTCCAATTATTTCCGGACCTAACTGTGTGTATATATATATATATAAAACAAAAGATAGCTTACATTTCTTTTCTTTTATTTAAATTTTTGTCTCGTCTCACCACAAAACCTTTTCCCACATGTCTGCAGTATCATCTATCAGAGGAGCGCAAACTGGGGGGTGCACTATTGTTTAGGGGGGGGGGGGACGCAGGCGATTTTGCAGATAAGCAGAGAGAAAAGCAGTCTGTAGCTGCAATTTCTCCTGCAGCCATTAGGTGGCGCTGTGCTGCACAGCCCATGCAGCATAGGCTTTGACTTCCTGAATGCGTGATGAGGGGAGTGTGTGAGTGTGTGAGAGTGTGTGACAAAGAGAGACATGGAGAGGTCGGAGAAAGAGACATGGAGAGGTGGGAGACATATTGGGGGGAAGGGGAGAGAGAGAGACATGGAGAGGTTGGAGACATATTGTGTCCATCTCAGGCTCTAACTCCAAACCCCTGGATATCACCTGTGGTGTCCCGCAATTCTCTGTTCTGGGGCCCCTACTCTTCTCAGTGTTCATCAATGATCTTCCCACCGCTTGTAAGGAAGCTTCAATACACATGTATGCAGATGACACAATCCTATATGCACACATATGCTCCTATATGCTCATATAATCCTATATGCTCTCCGAACTTGAACACATACTTCAGTCTGACTTTTTGAGACTCGAAAACTGGATTTCCCAAAACAAACTGTTTTAAAACACTGACAAGACTGTAACAATGGTATTTGGGACCAAGACTACATTTTTAAAGCTTCCAGTGACTGAGCTCCAGATCAGAACCAACACTAACACCACCCTAACTCCTGTTACTAGTTTTAAATACCTGGGCATATGGTTTGACTCCCACTTAACATTCGGGATGCACATTGATACCCTGACATCCAAGACCTACGCCAAACTAGGGGCACTTTACAGGAAACAACCCTCCCTAAGTCTGCTGGTCAGAAAGCGTATCGCACAGCAGATGCTAATGCCAATTATTGACTATGGAGACATAGTATATGGCTCAGCACCCCAAAACCACCTTAGCAAACTTGACACCCTCTACAATTCTATATGCCGTTTTGTTCTCCAATGCAACTACAACACACATCACTGCGAAATGCTCAAAGAACTAGATTGGTAATCACTAAAATCTAGGCGCATAGTTCATCTTTCCTGTGTTGCCTTCAAATACTTTCTGGGCAAGCTACCCACCTATCTGAACAAGCTCCTCACCCCTACCACATGCAGCACTTATCATCTGAGATCAGACTCCAAAAGACTATTCATGGTCCCAAGGCTCAACAAAGTATCCGGGCGCTCCTCCGTCTCTTACTGTGCACCCCAAAACTGGAACAACCTACTGGAGACTCTCACATCCACCACCAGTCTAAGTTCTTTCAAATCTAAGGCTGTCTCACATTTTAATCTGGTCTGTAACTGTTTCATAAGCATATAATATATTTTTTCTTTAACTGTGCATGCAATGTCTTGTATATAATGTATACCGTTCATTATGTAACTGTATTTGTAACCATGTATTATTTGTCATATCAACTATGCCCAGGACATACTTGAAAACGAGAGGTAACTCTCAATGTATTACTTCCTGGTAAAATACTTTATAAATAAATAAATATTGGGGGGAGGGTGAGAGAGAGACATGGAAAGAAGGGGAAACATATTGGGGGGAGGGGGAGAGAGAGACATGGAGAGGTGGGAGACATATTGGGGGGAGGGGGAGAGGGAGACATGGAGAAGTGGGAGACATATTGGGGGGAGGGGGAGAGAGAGACATGGAGAGGTGGGAGACATATTGGGGGGTAGGGGGAGAGACAGAGGGAAGGTGAGAGAGAAAGTGACTGGGGGAAGATGAGAGAGAGACACTGGGGGAAGGTGAGAGAGAGACACTGGGGGAAGGTGAGGGAGATAGACACTGGGGGAAGGTGAGGGAGATAGACACTGGGGTAAGGTGAGAGAGAGAAACTGGGGGAAGGTGAGAGAGAGACAATGGGGGAAGGTGAGAGAAAGACACTGGGGGGAAGGTGAGAGACACTGGGGGGAAGGTGAGAGAGAGACACTGGGGGGAAGGTGAGAGAGACACTGGGGGGAAGGTGAGAGACACTGGGGGGAAGGTGAGAGAGCCACACTGGGGCGAAGGTGAGAGAGAAAGACACTGGGGGGAAGGTGAGAGAGAAAGACACTGGGGGGAAGGTGAGAAAGACACTGGGGGAAGGTGAGAGACACTGGGGGAAGGTGAGAAAGACACTGGGGGGAGGTGAGAGACACTGGGGGAAGGTGAGAGAGAGACACTGGGGGAAGGTGAGAGAGAAAGACACAGGGGGAAGGTGAGAGACAATGGGGGAAGGTGAGAGAGACACTGGGGGAAGGTGAGAGAGACACTGGGGGAAGGTGAGAGAGACACTGGGGGAAGGTGAGAGAGACACTGGGGGAAGGTGAGAAAGACACAATGGTGAGAGAGTGTGTGTGTGTGTTCTGGCACGGGAGGAGGTGGTTCCCTTTTCACACCAATGAGCGGCACACCCCCTGGTAGCAGGGACTTCCAGCACCTGGAGGAGCCGGAGCAGCCCCCGCCTCATGATCGCCTATCCCCAGGGAGCTCCAGCAGGACCAGGAAGAGATCAACGGAGCGCAAAGCCAAAGTCACACTGAGGTGGGGGGGAGGTTTACAAGAAGAGTGTGGGTGTTACTGAGCGGCCCAGTCACAGTGAGGGGGGAGGAGGGGGACAAGAAGAGGATGGGTGTAACCTCCTCCTCATATAACAGCACTCAGTGTAACCTCCTCCTCATATAACAGCGCTCAGTGTAACCTCCTCCTCATATAACAGCGCTCAGTGTAACCTCCTCCTCATATAACAGCGCTCAGTGTAACCTCCTCCTCATATAACAGCGCTCAGTGTAACCCCCTCCTCATATAACAGCGCTCAGTGTAACCTCCACCCCATATAACAGCGCTCAGTGTAACCCCCTCCTCATATAACAGGGCTCAGTGTAACCTCCCCTCATATAACAGCGCTCAGTGTAACCTCCTCCTCATATAACAGGGCTCAGTGTAACCTCCTCCTCATATAACAGGCTCAGTGTAACCTCCTCCTCATATAACAGGGCTCAGTGTAACCTCCTCCTCATATAACAGGGCTCAGTGTAACCTCCCCTCATATAACAGGGCTCAGTGTAACCTCCTCCTCATATAACAGGGCTCAGTGTAACCTCCCCTCATATAACAGGGCTCAGTGTAACCTCCCCTCATATAACAGGGCTCAGTGTAACCTCCTCATATAACAGGGCTCAGTGTAACCTCCTCATATAACAGCGCTCAGTGTAACCTCCTCCTCATATAACAGGGCTCAGTGTAACCTCCTCCTCATATAACAGGGCTCAGTGTAACCTCCTCCTCATATAACAGCGCTCAGTGTAACCTCCTCCTCATATAACAGGGCTCAGTGTAACCTCCTCATATAACAGCGCTCAGTGTAACCTCCTCCTCATATAACAGCGCTCAGTGTAACCTCCTCCTCATATAACAGGGCTCAGTGTAACCTCCTCCTCATATAACAGCGCTCAGTGTAACCTCCTCCTCATATAACAGGGCTCAGTGTAACCTCCTCCTCATATAACAGGGCTCAGTGTAACCTGCTCCTCATATAACAGCGCTCAGTGTAACCCCCTCCTCATATAACAGGGCTCAGTGTAACCTCCTCCTCATATAACAGCGCCTCAGTGTAACCTCATATAACAGCGCTCAGTGTAACCTCCTCCTCATATAACAGGGCTCAGTGTAACATCCTCCTCATATAACACGGCTCAGTGTAACCTCCTCCTCATATAACAGCGCTCAGTGTAACCCCATCCTCATATTACAGGGCTCAGTGTAACCTCCTCCTCATATAACAGCGCTCAGTGTAACCTCCTCCTCATATAACAGGGCTCAGTGTAACCTCCTCCTCATATAACAGGGCTCAGTGTAACCCCCTCCTCATATAACAGGGCTCAGTGTAACCTCCTCCTCATATAACAGCGCTCAGTGTAACCCCCTTCTCATATAACAGGGCTCAGTGTAACCTCCTCCTCATATAACAGCGCTCAGTGTAACCTCCTCCTCATATAACAGCGCTCAGTGTAACCTCCTCATATAACAGCGCTCAGTTTAACCCCTACAGCTTTGTAACATTGAATACAAATAGTTAGTTAGAAAAAAATGCGCAGATATTTTTTGTTATTCAAAAACTTGTGACATTATTGGTAGGGGGTGAATACTTCTGCAAATATGTGTGTGTGTGTGTGTATGTATATATATATATATATATATACTAGCTGATATACCCAGCGTTGCCCGGGATTTAATTTTCCCGCTCCCCCTCTCTCTCTCTCTGTTCCCCCCTCCCTTTCTCCCCCTTCCCCTCTCCCCCCCCTTCACAACTCCATTCTCCCCCCCCCCCCCCCCTTCATTTCTCCAATTCCCCCCCCGCCTTCAGAGCTCGCCGACGGCGGGTCACTTTAGGGTTGGGATTCCCCCCACTACACAGCCATTCCGCGGCTCACTGGGGGGCGGGCAAGTTGTAACCCCCCCTTCAGAGCTCAGCAGCGGTGGCTCACTGGGGGGGTAGCTGGGAAGGTAGTGATCCCCCCCCCCCCCCCTTCAGAGGTCGACTGCAGGGGGCAAAGGGGAGACAGTTACATAGTAGTTACATAGTTACATACTGTAGTAGTTACATAGTTACATAGTAGATGAAGTGGAAAAAAGACGTACGTCCATCAAGTTCAACCTATGCTAAATTTAGACAACAGATACTTAATCCTATATCTATACTTACTTATTGATCCAGAGGAAGCAAACACAAAACCTCATTAAGGGGAAAAATTAATTCCTTCCTGACTCCAAGAATTGGCAATCGGATTAATCCCTGGATCAACATCCTTCCCATGTATACTTATTTGGTATATCCCTGTATACCTTTCCCATCTAAAAAGATGTCCAACCTTTTTTTGAACAAATCTATTGTATCTGCCATCACAGTCTCCATGGGTAATGAATTCCACATTGTAACTGCCCTTACTGTAAAGAACCCTTTCCTTTGTTGCTGGTGAAATTTCCTTTCCTCCAACCTTAAGGGATGGCCCGAGTCCTTAGTACTGCCCGTGGGATGAATAGTTCTTTTGAAAGCTCCTTGTATTGTCCCTGAATATATTTGTATATAGTTATCATATCCCCTCTTAGACGCCTCTTTTCTAATGTAAATAAATCTAATTTAGCTAGCCTCTCCTCATAAGTTAGATTGTCCATCCCCTTTATTAATTTTGTGGCTCTTCTCTACACTCTCTCTAGTTCCATAATGTCTTTTCTTAGGATTGGTGCCCAAAATTGTACTCCATATTCAAGGTGTGGTCTTACTAATGCTTTGTAAAGGGGCATAATTATGTTTACTTCCCTTCCATCCATTGCCCGTTTAATGCAAGATAAGATCTTGTTTGCCTTTGCAGTTACTGCATGACTTTGGGCACTATTGCTAAGCCTGCTGTCTACAAGCACTCCTAAATCCTTCTCCATCAAAGATTCCCCCAATATATCTCCATTTAATTTGTAAGTCGCCTTTTTATTCTTGCATCCCAAATGCATAACCTTACATTTATCTGTATTAAACCTCATCTGCCATTTACCTGCCCACATTTCCAGTCTCCAAGTCCTTCTGAAGAGAAATTACATCCTGCTCTGATTCTATTACCTTACACAATTTAGTATCAGCAAAGATGGAGACTTTGCTCTCGATCCCAACCTCAAGGTCATTAATAAACAAGTTAGAAAGCAGGGGTCCCAGTACCGATCCTTGAGGTACTCCACTCACGACAGTGAGGGAGGAAGCGGTGTGCGGGTCAGCGGGAGGACGGCGCCGGTGGCAGCATCTTAACCTGGCTCTCCCGGGCTTTCCCTCCCCTTTTTCTTCTCCCGGCGCTCAACGGCTCGCTCTCCCCCCAGCTCCCCGGCTCGCTCTCCCCCCGGCACCCCGGCTCGCTCTCCCCCCAGCTCCCCGGCTCGCTCTCCCCCCGGCACCCCGGCTCGCTCTCCCCCCGGCTCCCCGGCTCGCTCTCCCCCCGGCTCCCCGGCTCACTCTCCCCCCAAGAGCCCGCTCGCAGCCACTCTCTAGCAGTGCGGCACTTCTGGTGGGCAGGGGGGGTGATATGAGGAAGATGGGAGATGCAGGGGGGGAGATATGAGGAAGATGGGAGATGCAGGGGGGGAGATATTAGGGAGATGGGAGAAGCAGGTGGGGGGGCAGATGGGAGATGCAGGGGGGGAGATATGAGGGAGATGGGAGATGCAGGGGGGGAGATGCAAGGGGGGTGATATGAGGGAGATGGGAGAAGCAGGTGGGGGGGCAGATGGGAGATGCAGGGGGGAAGATATTAGGGAGATGGGAGAAGCAGGTGGGGGGGCAGATGGGAGATGCAGGGGGGGAGATATGAGGGAGATGGGAGATGCAGGGGGGGAGATGCAAGGGGGGTGATATGAGGGAGATGGGAGAAGCAGGTGGGGGGGCAGATGGGAGATGCAGGGGGGGAGATATTAGGGAGATGGGAGAAGCAGGTGGGGGGGCATATGGGAGATGCAGGGGGGGAGATATTAGGGAGATGGGAGAAGCAGGTGGGGGGGCAGATGGGAGATGCAGGGGGGGAGATATGAGGGAGATGGGAGATGCAGGGGGGGAGATGCAAGGGGGGTGATATGAGGGAGATGGGAGAAGCAGGTGGGGGGGCAGATGGGAGATGCAGGGGGGGAGATATTAGGGAGATGGGAGAAGCAGGTGGGGGGGCAGATGGGAGATGCAGGGGGGGAGATATTAGGGAGATGGGAGAAGCAGGTGGGGGGGCAGATGGGAGATGCAGGGGGGGAGATATGAGGGAGATGGGAGATGCAGGGGGGGAGATGCAAGGGGGGTGATATGAGGGAGATGGGAGAAGCAGGTGGGGGGGCAGGTGGGAGATGCAGGGGGGGAGATATTAGGGAGATGGGAGAAGCAGGTGGGGGGGCAGATGGGAGATGCAGGGGGGGAGATATTAGGGAGATGGGAGAAGCAGGTGGGGGGGCAGATGGGAGATGCAGGGGGGGAGATATTAGGGAGATGGGAGAAGCAGGGGGTGGCAGATGGGAGATGCAGGGGGGGAGATATGAGGGAGATGGGAGATGCAGGGGGGGAGATATGGGACAGTGAGGCCAAGAGGCGCACGCGGTGTGAGGGTGATGTGACTGTCACGCCCTCTGTGACGTCAGCCCACCCCTCAGGCTAATCACAGGGGGCACAAACACACAGTCAAACATTATTTCACTCTTATACTGTATATATATTTTTTATATCATGATACTAAAATCTACTTAAAGTGTCTTTCTGCGATAATGATTTTTTTAGATGAATTTTCTTTTTCACATTTGATTTCATTGGGTATGTTGTTTCTTGGTTGTCTTCTGCTCTGCCCCTTTGACATCACAAAGCAGCAGTCAGGACAGAAACACCCTCTATGCTGCTGTCTTCCCAGTATATTAAAAAGACATTACATAGTTACATAGTTACATAGTTACATAGTAGATGAGGTTGAAAAAAGACGTACGTCCATCAAGTTCAACCGATGCTAAATTTAGACAACACGATACTTTATCCTATATCTATACTTCCTTATTGATCCAGAGGAAGGCAAACAAAAAACCCCATTAAGGGGAAAAATTAATTCCTTCCTGACTCCAAGAATTGGCAATCGGATTAATCCCTGGATCAACATCCTTCCCATGTATACTTATTTGGTACATTGGAAAAAGGTCTGTCATTTTCGGCTTACAACCTCTGTAGAGTCGTTCAAACCAGCCGCAACATAGTTATGGTGAGTATTACCAGAAATAATTAGATTGTAAGCTCTTCAGGGCAGGGATTCCTTTTCCTATGTGACTTTTATGTCTGAAGCGCTTATTCCCATTATGTGTTACAGTATATTATTATGTCCCGCGTGTTACTGCTGTGACGCACAGTGTACATGCATGGTGCTATATAAAGACATACCTACATGCACACGTAATACACAGAAGCCACGATGAGTGCCGCACTGTCACACACCGACATGCAGCCGAGCACACGGAGTGCGCCCTACGTCTACCTTCCTATCCGTGTTAAACATAAAGTCCTCTCCGCTCTCCCTGCGCCCAGCACGTTTCTGCAGGTTACACACTTTGCACTAAAGTGTTTCTCAAGTCACCTAGAAAGTAGGAAATATTCCGGGTGCTTCCGAGTCGTGCAATGAGTCTCTGACCCCGGGCATTTTCTATTTCCAAGTATTGTACAAATGTTACCCAGACCACACACCCCTGAGCAGAGCTCACAGCGCGGCCTCGGGGAGGAGACAGAATGTACACCCCCCTAAGCAGAGCTCACAGCCCGGCCTCGGGGAGGAGACAGAATGTACAGCCCCCTGAGCAGAGCTCACAGCGCGGCCTCGGGGAGGAGACAGAATGTACAGCCCCCTGAGCAGAGCTCACAGCCCGGCCTCGGGGAGGAGACACAATGTACACCCCCCTGAGCAGAGCTCACAGCGCGGCCTCGGGGAGTAGACAGAATGTACAGCCCCCTGAGCAGAGCTCACAGCCCGGCCTCGGGGAGGAGACACAATGTACACCCCCCTGAGCAGAGCTCACAGCGCGGCCTCGGGGAGGAGACAGAATGTACACCCCCTGAGCAGAGCTCACAGCCCGGCCTCGGGGAGGAGACAGAATGTACAGCCCCCTGAGCAGAGCTCACAGCCCGGCCTCGGGGAGGAGACAGAATGTACAGCCCCCTGAGCAGAGCTCACAGCGCGGCCTCGGGGAGGAGACAGAATGTACAGCCCCCTGAGCAGAGCTCACAGCCCGGCCTCGGGGAGGAGACAGAATGTACACCCCCCCTGAGCAGAGCTCACAGCCCGGCCTCGGGGAGGAGACAGAATGTACAGCCCCCCTGAGCAGAGCTCACAGCGCGGCCTCGGGGAGGAGACAGAATGTACACCCCCCTGACCAGAGCTCACAGCGCGGCCTCGGGGAGGAGACAGAATGTACACCACCCCTGAGCAGAGCTCACAGCGCGGCCTCGGGGAGGAGACAGAATGTACACCCCCCTGAGCAGAGCTCACAGCGCGGCCTCGGGGAGGAGACAGAATGTACACCCCCCTGAGCAGAGCTCACAGCGCGGCCTCGGGGAGGAGACAGAATGTACAGCCCCCTGAGCAGAGCTCACAGCGCGGCCTCGGGGAGGAGACAGAATGTACAGCCCCCTGAGCAGAGCTCACAGCCCGGCCTCGGGGAGGAGACAGAATGTACACCCCCCTGAGCAGAGCTCACAGCCCGGCCTCGGGGAGGAGACAGAATGTACACCCCCCTGAGCAGAGCTCACAGCCCGGCCTCGGGGAGGAGACAGAATGTACACCCCCCTGAGCAGAGCTCACAGCCCCGGCCTCGGGGAGGAGACAGAATGTACACACCCCTGAGCAGAGCTCACAGCCCGGCCTCGGGGAGGAGACAGAATGTACACCCCCCTGAGCAGAGCTCACAGCCCGGCCTCGGGGAGGAGACAGAATGTACACCCCCCTGAGCAGAGCTCACAGCGCGGCCTCGGGGAGGAGACAGAATGTACAGCCCCCTGAGCAGAGCTCACAGCGCGGCCTCAGGGAGGAGACAGAATGTACACCCCCCTGAGCAGAGCTAACAGCGCGGCCTCGGGGAGTAGACAGAATGTACAGCCCCCTGAGCAGAGCTCACAGCCCGGCCTCGGGGAGGAGACAGAATGTACAGCCCCCTGAGCAGAGCGCACAGCACGGCCTCGGGGAGGAGACAGAATGTACACCCCCCTGAGCAGAGCTCACAGCACGGCCTCGGGGAGGAGACAGAATGTACACCCCCCTGAGCAGAGCTCACAGCGCGGCCTCGGGGAGGAGACAGAATGTACACCCCCCTGAGCAGAGCGCACAGCACGGCCTCGGGGATGAGACAGAATGTACACCCCCCTGAGCAGAGCTCACAGCGCGGCCTCGGGGAGGAGACAGAATGTACAGCCTAAGCATCGCCTGCCACAGGCAATCCTGGTGTTAGGGGCCGTGGTCTGAGCAGGGGGCTGCAGCGGGGGTCCCCCGGGCTGCAAGAGGGTGCAGCGAGCCCCCACACATGCCCTTTGCTGCTCGTTCTTCATGCTGCCCCCCCGTCGGTCCGCCTGTCCCGTCCCCCCGTCGGTCCGTCTGTCCCCCCCCCAGTACCACCCACCCCCCCACACACACCACACATACATACACACACACACACTCCCCCTCCCCCCCTACCCTTTGGAGGTGGGGGAAGCTCTGACACTCCAGCCCCCGGCGCTGATAGGCTCACCAGCGCACCACGTGACGCGTCACTGCTCGGGATCGCAATCCTCTTGCATCCCCTGGCTCCTGACGCGTCACAGCGCGTAGTGAGCCTTGCCGGAAGGACGCAGCGGGGACAGACAGGCAGGAGGTAAGGGGCTGGTGGCCCGCGCGTGGCCGTCCGCAGCGGGTCCTCAGCGTAAACTTACTTACCCGGCTTCAGTCGCGTGTCTCCATGGCAACGTGTCAACAGATGACGCCCATTGCCATGGATACGTGACGTCGGATGACGCTGCGGGTCACGTTATGTCACATGACGCCGCAGCGTCATTTCACGCCACATTAGAGGAAAGGGGGCGCGACCCAGGACTAGAGCAGGCGGGGGGAGGTGGGGGCCGCAGCGCAAGAACTTTGCGCACTCCCGTTCTAACTGATGTTCAGGGTTCACCATCTGGTAAGGAAAGGCAGTCCTCCGGGAGAGAAATGTTACACACATTTAGTTATTTAACACTGGGTGCCATTTCCGTAATGATATTTGCAGCTCATATATATTTTTGACACTGCATACAATAATGATGGCGTGAGTGCACTTCTTGTTACAAATGTACAATAAAAATAATGTTTTTTTTTCTTGTATAGCACTGACGGCGTAGGCAGCGCTGTACAAAGAATGATTGCATGCACGAGTTCCTGCCCCACAGAGCTTACAATCTATGTTTTTGGCGCCTGAAGCACTGGGAGATAGGGTGACTTGCCCCAGGTCACAAGGAGCCGACACCGGGAATTGAACCAGGCTCCCCCGGCTTCAGACTCATTGTTCTCAAAGTCTTTACTCGCTGAGCCGCTCCTTCAAGCTAAATTAATGGTTGAAGGGAGATAAAGAAAACAGGCCAGAGATGCTGCTGGTGATTACGAGCCAGGCATCGTTGTTCTGTTCATCTCACCATGGACAGCTCTGCACAGCATCCTTCCAGGACAAACTGGCTGCTCCATCCCTTTAAAAGACTAGATTGTGGATATGATTACTTTGCTTAGACATGCAGAGCAGAGTAACACATTCAGAAGTTCTTTAGCAAAGCAGTTTCATCTTGACGGATAAGTGCAAAATCTAACAAAACTTTCAGAAGTGTGTGAGGTTGATGATCCAACAGGATTATTGAAGGGAAACTTCTTTACTGGCACCTATAGGAGCCTATGCACTAAGCGTTCATAAGCCACTTATCGCCCAAAATGCCTACTCCGATTTTGTAAGCGGCAATAAGTGGGCGATAAAAGACTGAATCGCCCCCAAAACAATTTGTGCAAAAATAAAAATCGCAGTGTGCGGCGAGAAGCCACTTTTTGACGCTTTTCGGCAGGTTCATAAACTCGTGCAAGTCTAGTAGCAGCGATTAGGTTATCGACGCCTATCGCGGCTCTAGAATGGCGAATTTCAGTCCAAATCATCACGCCAGGAAAATGGCGTGAGGGTGTTTGAAACCTGCTTAGAAGTGGCGAGACGGGACTTAGAAAAAAAATGCTTTTTTCCTGCACTGGATTGATGCCGGGGGTCTCCGGAGCTGATATCCCCTAATATCAGCACCGGAGACCCCCGGCATGAATCAGATGCATGAAAATTGCTTTTACAGACAGTCCTCGCTATCCAACGTTTCATTTTACAACGAATGGCATATCCAACGCTTTACAATGCAAACCTAGGGACTGTTTTTCGACGCCTGAATGCGTTATCCAACGCTCACCGCCACTGATTAACATGGGACTCACTTTACAACAGTTTCACTATCTAACGCTACTTCCAGAACGGATTCCGTTGGATAACCGAGGACCGCCTGTACAGGCAACTTCATTACCTTAGTTGCCAACCGCTAAGGCAATGAAGGGGTTAACCACCAGTGCCATCCTTATTGTGGGTTGCGGGGGTGAGTGAAGGTGGTATTTGGCCTTTGGTGGGTGTTTAGGCCTTGCGGGTGAATTTAACCCCATCATTACCTTAGCGGTTAATACCGCTAAGGTAATGAAGGGGTTAACCCACCCTATAGGCCTAAACACCCATCCTTGGGGCTAATACCCCCTTCACCCACCCCTGCTAGCCACAATAAAACAAAATACACACAGCAGCCCTACTAGCCACCTCCTAGGCCACCAAAAACCATTACAATATGTAATAAACAACAATACACAACCCACCCCCTGTGCCCCCACATAAAACCATTATTAATTTTTGTAGACACAGGATTAATACCACAGGCCTGCGGAGGTCCATGGGTGGTCCCCACGGGTGTCGATGAGCCATACAAGGGCACCACGGGTGGTTCCCATGTATGTCTGGGGACCCTTGGGTGGTCCCCGCTAGGCTCTGTGGGCCTCCAGGTGATCCCTGCAGGTCCACGGATGGTCCCCGCGGGTGTCTCGGTCCCGCCCCCCGCTCTGACGTCAGAGCTACGTGGCTCAGCAGTTCCACGCGCTCCTCCTCTGTCTCCTCGGGTCCCGCCTCCGGTCTCCGCCCCCGTACTGACGCGGGTGCGTGGCGTACACGAATGGCGCGCGACCGGGTCACCAGCGTGATGCGCGGGTTATGCGCGCGCTCTCTTGAGGCCCCACCTCTACCGCAATTGGCTGTGTAATGGGACGCACCTCCACAATCCAGCAGCCTATCAGAGAGGGCGCTTCTGCTCCCTGGACGTCTCCCATTGGTGGGAGGTCCTTTAAATACCTTGTCTGAACTCTCCTTCATTGCCGAGCATAACTCCTGCTTGTGACGCTGAACCTCCCTGCATCCTGCCTGACCCTGCCTAGTACCTTGGACTTCATGGTACTCTCCTGCACTGACCCTGGCTTTGGACCACGACGACTCTGCTCTCTCCTGCATTGACCCTGGCTTTGGACCACGACGACTCTGCTCTCTCCTGCACTGACCCTGGCATTGGACCACGACGACTCTGCTCTCTCCTGCACTGACCCTGGCATTGGACCATGACGACTCTGCTCTCTCCTGCACTGACCCTGGCTTTGGATTACGACGACTCTGCTCTCTCCTGCACTGACCCTGGCTTTGGACCACGACGACTCTGCTCTCTCCTGCACTGACCCTGGCTTTTGAATTACGACGACTCTGCTCTCTCCTGCACTGACCCTGGCTTTGGACCACGACGACTCTGCTCTCTCCTGCACTGACCCTGGCTTTGGACCACTACTACTCTGCTCTCGCCAATCCTGACTGCGGCTACGTACCCCAACGATCCGCTACTCTCTACTCCTAGACCCGGAAAGTACCACGTTTACGCTGTCCTCTATAACCCTGACCCGGCTTGCAAGCCCATCCTACACTCTAGACGCGCCCTCACGGTTGTGGTCGGCATTCTATATCAATCCCTACCTCAGCGCCGCGGTCGCGCCTTGTTTGTGGTGAGCTACGCGTTACAACTGTATGTGTTTGGTGGGGGGGGTGTATTTATTGAAATGTACGCCATTTTTTTTTTTTTTTAAATACAGGAATGCAGGGCCATCTTAACCACATTAGGGGCCCCGGGCAAAGCAGTGCATGGGGCCCGGCCTACACTGCCGCTCCCAGCCTCCCACGCGCTCACTAGCAGCAGCAGGCACCGGAACTGCTGCACTGCTAGACTGCGAGCGGTTGTGGCGCGAGCCGGGGTGCTGGGCGGGCGGAGAGTTAGCGGAGCCGGGGTGCCGGGCGGGGGGAGAGCGAGCGGAGCCGGGGTGCCAGGCGGGGGGAGAGCGAGCGAGCTGCTGCTGGGTGCCGGGCGGAGAGCGAGTGGAGCTGGGGTGCCGGGCGGGGGGAGAGCGAGCGGAGCCGGGGTACCGGGCGGGGGGGAGAGCAAGCGGAGCCGGGGTGCCGGGCAGGGGGAGAGCGAGTGGAGCCGGGGTGCCGGGCGGGGAAAGAGCGAGCGGAGCCGGGGGTGCCGGGCGGGCGGGGGGGAGAGCGAGCGGAGCCGGGGTGCCGGGCGGGGGGAGAGCGAGCGGAGCCGGGGTGCCAGGCGGGGGGGCGAGCGGAGCCGGGGTGCCGGGCGGGGGGGAGAGCGAGCGGAGACGGGGTGCCGGGTGGGCGGGGGGGAGAGCGAGCGGAGCCGGGGTGCCGGGCGGGGGGAGAGCGAGCGGAGCCGGGGTGCCAGGCGGGGGGCGAGCGGAGCGGGGGTGCCGGGCGGGGGGAGAGCGAGCGGAGCCGGGGTGCCGGGAGGGCGGCGAGCGAGCGGAGCCGGGGTGCCGGGCGGGGGGGAGAGCGAGCGGAGCCGGGGTGCCGGGCGGGGAGAGAGCGAGCGGAGCCGGGGTGCCGGGCGGGGGGGAGAGCGAGCGGAGCCGGGGTGCCGGGCGGGGGGGAGAGCGAGCGGAGCCGGGGGTGCCGGGCAGGGGGGAGAGCGAGCGGAGCCGGGGTGCCGGGCGGGGGGAGAGCGAGCGGAGCCGGAGTGCCGGGCGGGGGGAGCACGAGCGGAGCCGGGGTGCCGGGCGGGGGTGAGAGCGAGCGGAGCCGGGCGGGGGAGAGAGCGAGCGAAGCCGGGGTGCCGGGCGGGGGGGAGAGCGAGCGGAGCTGCGGTGCCGGGCGGGGGGGAGAGCGAGCGGAGCAGGGGTGCCGGGCGGGGGGAGAGCGAGTAGGGTTGCCAGGTGGCTTGTCCAAAAATACTGGAAACAATGGTGGAAGGTGCGACGCGCGAGAATCGGTGGTGGGAAGAATGTTATTTATAAATGACCGGACTTATGTCATTTGTTCTAAATTTCACTCCAATTTATATTCTGTTTCGTAAAAAATCTGGGGAGGGAGCGTCCTTCCGAGGATTGTTTTAGGAAATAAAATATGAAATAGTGCAAATTGGTGCAAATTGGTGCAAATTGGTTGCACGCTTGGAGTGAAATTTAGAACAAATGACCGAATGGTCAGATCATTTATAAATAACTGACCTAGTCATACTGCACATGGCGAGCAATACTGATCTTACTGCTCCTCCCACAAATTCCAAGATTGTTGCACCCCTCCTCATCCTCTCTTCCCCCTTTGTCCTGTCACCCTCCCACCCCCCCTTTGTCCTCTCACCCTCCCACCCCCCTTTGTCCTCTCTCATCCCCCCATCCCCCCTCCCTTCATCCTCTCTCACCCCCTCCCTTCATCCTCTCAACCCTCCCCTCCTCCCTGTCATTATCAGTACAGTAGCTTTCATATTTAGACTTCAAAATCCAGCATTAAATTGCATATTGAATCATGCCAGTGAATAAGTAACCTGCTCTGCCTTCTTGGGCATGATCTGTAAGTACGGGTGCTGCAGAGATTGCAATGCTGCTGTGATGATCAGTAAGTACGGGTGCTGCAGAGATTACAATGCTGCTGGGATGATCTGTAAGTAAGAGTGCTGCAGAGATTGCAATGCTGCTGTGATGATCAGTAAGTACGGGTGCTGCAGAGATTGCAATGCTGCTGTGATGATCTGTAAGTAAGGGTGCTGCAGAGATTGCAATGCTGCTGGGATGATCAGTAAGTACGGGTGCTGCAGAGATTGCAATGCTGCTGTGATGATCAGTAAGTATGGGTGCTGCAGAGATTGCAATGCTGCTGTGATGATCAGTAAGTACGGGTGCTGCAGAGATTGCAATGCTGCTGGGATGATCAGTAAGTACGGGTGCCGCAGAGATTGCAATGCTGCTGTGATGATCTGTAAGTATGGGTGCTGCAGAGATTGCAATGCTGCTGGGATGATCAGTAAGTAAGGGTGCTGCAGAGATTGCAATGCTGCTGTGATGATCTGTAAGTACGGGTGCTGCAGAGATTGCAATGCTGCTGTGATGATCTGTAAGTAAGGGTGCTGCAGAGATTGCAATGCTGCTGTGATGATCAGTAAGTACGGGTGCTGCAGAGATTGCAATGCTGCTGTGATGATCTGTAAGTAAGAAGGTGCTGCAGAGATTGCAATGCTGCTGGGATGATCTGTAAGTATGGGTGCTGCAGAGATTGCAATGCTGCTGTGATGATCTGTAAGTATGGGTGCTGCAGAGATTGCAATGCTGCTGTGATGAGAGCTGAGTTATGGAGCCTTTCTGAGAATTTACAATAGTGGTTATTTTTAATAGATCTTGAAAATGGGAAAACTGTTAGTATAGTAAAAGAAAAGTAATGGTGAGTGAGTAATTACACAAAGTTGCCAGTACTGTATGTACTGTCTGTCACCACACACACGTACACACGCGCACACGCACACGCACACGCACACGCACACGCACACGCACACACACACACACACACACACACACACACACACACTGAGACACACACACTGAGACACACACAGGCAGGACACTGAGACACACACACACACACACAGGTAGACAGGACACAGACACACACACACCCACACACACACACAGCCACCCCCGAGGCTCCTGCCACCTCCCGATTGGCTGAATTACACAGCGGCAACCAATCAGAAGCTGCCCAGCCCCCTAGCAGCAGCAGCCCTTCTCTATCCCATGTGTATTATCTATCATATTTTACCGGACAGGGGAACCGAATACCGGACACCTGGCAACCCTAAGAGCGATCCGGGGTGCCGGGCTGGGGGAGAGCATTGGTGGGCACGCTTGGGCTGGGCGCGTGGGGCCCCCCTATGCTGTGGGGCCCCCGGGCAACTGCCCAGCGTGCCCATACATTAAGACAGCCCTGCAGGAATGGTACTGCAGGCCAGTGGGTACCCACGGGTAGGGTGACCAGACATCCCGGTTTTGCAGGGACAGTCATGTTTTTTTCAGTCCTGTCCCGGTTGCCGGTCCTTTTTGAAAATGTCCCGTTTTTTGATGCGGCTGCGCTGCGCGAGTCGTCGGTAGGGTTGCCAGGTGTCCGGTCTTCACCCGTATAGGCCGGTAATTCTGCTGCCTGAACGGTGTAAAATTGGAGGTAATACCGGACACCTATGTGTCCGGTATTACCATTATTGCGGCAGAGCGAGGGCTGGCATGGTCGGTGGCGGCAAGCGCTAGTGACTGGTGCTGAGAGGGCAGGTGGAGGCAGTGAGAGGGCGGCCGGGACGGTGGCCGAACAGAGCAAGGAGGACTGGTGTGCTGTCCCTGATTGGAGGAGAGGACAGCCAACCAGAGGACAGCGGGGGCGGAGCCCACACCCCGGCGGGCCAGAGACATGTTCCTGTGCTGTCTACGTCCTGCAGGAGATAAGGTAAGGTACAATGTGCGGGGAGGTGGGGGTATATTTAATATGTATACAGGTGGTGGGGGTATATTTTATATGTATTGGGGAGGTGGGGTATATTTAATATATATAGGTGGTAGGGGTATATTTAATATATATAGGGGTAGGGATATATTATATATATATAGGGGTAGTAGGGGTATATTTAATATATATGGGGGTGGTAGGAGTATATGTAATACATATGGGGTGGTAGGGGTATATTTTATATGTATTGGGGAGGTGTGGGTATATTTTATATGTATGGGGGAGGTGTGGGTATATTTTATATGTATGGGGGTGGTGTGGGTATATTTAATATATATAGGGGTGGTGGGGTACTAATATATATGGGGGTGGTGGGGGTATATTTAATATGTGGGTGGTGGGGTATATTTAATATATATGGGGGTGGTAGGGTATATTAAATATATATGGGGTGGTAGGGGTATATTTAATATATATGGGGGTGGTAGGGGTATATTTATTATATATTGGGGCGGTAGGGGTATATTTTATATGTATGGAGGTGGGGGGATATTTAATATATATGGGGGTGGTGGGGTATATTTAATATATATGGGGGTGGTGGAGGTATATTTAATATATATGAGAGTGGTAGGGGTATATGTAATTTATATGGGGTGGTAGGGGTATATGTTATATGTATTGGGGAAGTGTGACTATATTTAATATATGTGGGGGTTGTAAGGGTATATTTAATATATAGAGGTGGTAGGGGTATATTTAATATATATGGGGGTGGAAGGGGTATATTTTATATGTTTTAGGGAAGTGGAGCTATATTTTATATGTATTCGGGAGCGTAGGGGTATTTTTTATATTTTATGGGGGGGTCGCAACTTTTACCATTGTGCCCAGTATTTTTGGACAAACCATCTGGCAACCCTAGACGTCGGCGACGGCGGCGGCGCTGTGCGAGTTGGCGGCAGCACGCAAGGTGACGACGGTGAGGAGGATGCAGCAGCCGGTGAGTATTTTCAATGGTAGAATGAATGCCGGGGTCTGGGCTTTAGACTAGAAAATGCCGGGCCGCAGGGGATTGGATGAAGGAGGATGCCGGGGGCGGGGCTTTGTAAAATGCTGGGCCGCAGGGGATTGGTTGGAGGTCAGAGGATGCCGGGGGCGGGGCTTTGTACCGGGGGCGGATGTAGTGTGCAGAGCACACTGAGCTGCTTCTCAGAGCGTGTGCGTGTGTGTGTGTGTCATATCAGGAGAGGAGGGAGAGGTATGAGCAGGGGAGCGGGAGATATGAGGAGGGGAGGGGGAGATATGAGGAGGGGAGGGGAAGGTATGAGGCGGGGAGGGGGAGATAAGAGGAGGGGCGGGGGAGATATGAGGAGGGGTGGGGAGGAGATATGAGGAGGGGAGTTATGAGGCGGTGAGGGGGAGATATGAGATGGGGAGGGGGAGATATGAGGAGTGGAAGGGTGGTATGAGGAGGGGAGGATGAGGTATGAGGAGGGATTGGGGAGATATGAGGAGGGGCGGGGGAGATATTAGGAGATATGAGGAGGGGTGTGGGAGGAGATACGAGGAGGGGAGTTATGAGCAGTGTGTGTGTGTGTCATAGGAGGAGAGGAGGGAGAGATACTGCTGCGGCACAGTTTATTCGAGCATTTGCCCGTTCTGTGCCGCAGCAGTAGCCTGGCGCGCGCCCGAGTGTGACGGGCGCACGCCGAAGCAGCGGAAGAGCGCCCTCCGATCGGGGCGCTCTCCCTACCGCTGCCGGGTCCGCCGGGTCCCCCGGAACCCCCTGCCGCTGTCCCGCGATCGCGGGACACCAGGGCTCCCTCGGGGAGCCCCTGGACACGCGTGCAGCGGGCGCACGCTCCCGATGACGCGTGACCGCACGCCGAGGGGCGGCCACTAGCAAGCCGGGAGATTTCCCGGCTTGCGGTACCGACCACACTTCAATAAAGTGTGTCGGTAGTGTATGAGCAGGGGAGGGAGAGATATGAGCAGGGGAGGGAGAGATATGAGCAGGGGAGATATGAGGAGGGGAG
Organism: Ascaphus truei; assembly: GCF_040206685.1. Taxonomy (NCBI): domain Eukaryota; kingdom Metazoa; phylum Chordata; class Amphibia; order Anura; family Ascaphidae; genus Ascaphus; species Ascaphus truei. The sequence continues at coordinate 5,699,751 of NC_134499.1, forward strand.
GGGAAGGTATGAGGCGGGGAGGGGGAGATAAGAGGAGGGCAGGAGGAGATATGAGGAGGGGCGGGGGAGATATTAGGAGATACGAGGAGGGGAGTTATGAGCAGTGTGTGTGTGTGTGTGTGTCATAGGAGGAGAGGAGGGAGAGATATGAGCAGGGGAGGGAGAGATATGAGCAGGGGAGGGGGAGATATGAGGAGGGGAGGGGAAGGTATGAGGCGGGGAGGGGGAGATAAGAGGAGGGCAGGAGGAGATATGAGGAGGGGCGGGGGAGATATGAGGAGGGGTGGGGAGGAGATATGAGGAGGGGAGTTATGAGGCAGTGAGGGGGAGATATGAGATGGGGAGGGGGAGATATGAGGAGTGGAAGGGTGGTATGAGGAGGGGAGGATGAGGTATGAGGAGGGATTGGGGAGACATGAGGAGGGGAGATATGGGGAGGGGAGGGGGAAATATGAGGAGGGGAGGAGGAGATATGAGGATGGGGAGGGGAAATATGAGGAGGGGAGGATGATATGAGGAGGGGAGGAGATGATATGAGGAGGGGAGGGGTTGATATGAGGAGGGGAGGGGGAGGAAAGGAGGTATGAGGAGGGGAGGAGTTGATATGAGATGGGGAGGGGGAGGGATGGGGAGGGGGAGATGTGAGGAGGGGAGGGGGAGGTATGAGGAGGGGAAGGGGAGGTATGAGGAGGGGAAGAGGAGGTATGAGGAGGGGAGGGGGAGATGTGAGGAGGGGAGGGGGAGGTATGAGGAGGGGAAGGGGAGGTATGAGGAGGGGAAGAGGAGGTATGAGGAGGGGAGGGGGAGGTATGAGGAGGGGAGAGGGAAGGTATAAGGAAAGGATGGGGAGGGAGAGGTATGAGGAAAGGATAGGGAGGTATATGGAGAGTTGGGGGAGGTATGAGGGGAGTAGAAGGGGGAGGTATAAGGAGAGGGGGAAGTATGAGGAGAGGAGGGGGAGGTATGAAGAAGGGGGTATGAGGAGGAGAGGGGGAGGGGCTGTGTGTGTAGGTCAGTGGCTGTGTGTGTGTTTGTCACTGTGTGTGTGTGTCACTTATATTGGGGAGGAAGGTTGAGTGTGGGGAGGGGAGAAAAATACATGGGGGTGTAAGAGAGAGGGGGGAAGGAAATGGTGACTGGGGAGTGTGAAGTGGGGTGAGTGAGAAGGCGTGTGAGAAGGGGGGGTTCTCGTAAGGCCTCGGAAACGTGGGTAGGGGCCCCGGTGGAAACGTTGGTCCTGGGCCCCGGGAAAGCTGTCTGTGGCCCTGCATGGCAGTGATGTCACTGACTGCCACGAGGACTGCAAGAGACCATATTTTGCAAAGTGTAATACACACACAAGGTCAGGAATGTCACAGTTTTAAAATGTCTTAATTTTAAGTAATGCCTACATTTTTTTATTTAATTTTAATTTGTCAATTATTTATTTATTTAATTTTAATTTGTTCATTATTTTAATGTCTTCATTATTTATTTAATTTTAAAGTAGAGTAGAGAAAGTACATTTCAGATTTCAGACTGCAAAGTGGTTTGTTTTATTTCTGATAGTGAAATCCCTTTTTACTTAATAGAATTTGTTATGTTGAAGTTAAACTTTAAAAAAGGTGGTTTGTGGGTTTTTTCTGCTGCTGTCTAGAAATTTAAATGTATTGCTTTTAAATGCTGATTTCAAATTCATATTTGTGCACCCTTTTTCCTGCACCGTGGGCACTCACAACGGACATTGTCATGCCTGCCACGAGGACGAGTTTTGACAGACAACCACTGATCCATACAGACCTCAGGTCAGTCCAGAAAATAATAAAAATAATTAAAAAAAATATATGTTGCTTTTCATTTATTTATTTTTTCAACTATTTTAGAAAACACACACACACACACACACACACACACACACACACACACACACACACACACACACACACACACACACACACACACACACACACACACACACACACACACACACACACACACACAACCGGGGGGTGAGGGTGCAGAGAACTGGAGGGAAGAGGGGGAGACGAGACACTGACACTCACACACACACACACTGACTGACACAGACACACTGACTGACACACACACACACACACTGACACGCACACACTGACACACACCCCCACTACACTTTGCACAGGTCCGGTCTCTGTAACCAATCAAAAGCCACAAAAAGAGAGGACTGACCTGGAGAAAAACCCGTGAACTCCGCTGTCATAGATCAGCGCCTCTTAGGGAGACAGCAAAGAGCAGTATAAAAACATGGCGGCCATGGCAATTGTGCAGTGTCTCTGCTCTTCAAAACATTGCTCAATACTTTGATTTGATGGCGTTTTGGGGGGTATGGGAGGTTCCCCTAAAACAGTGACGCTCATTCTATGCCTTCCATTTTTTCAATTGGTACGTCTGTTTTTTACATGTTGGGGTTGAAAATGTGTGTATATATATATTTATTACTAGAAGAAACACTGATTGAAACTCTACTTTGGCAGATGATCACGTAAAAGAAGAGACTAGAGTGACTATGTTGTAGCTAGAAATAAAAGGGTGACCAAGGGGACACCTTCTGCAGTTTAGTATTTAGCACAGTCCATATACCCCGAGACATTCCTGGGAATCCATTTTTACATCCCACCCGTTTCTGCATGAATATGTTCTTTCACCGCTACCCGATAATGTGACATCCATGTGGTGCCAGCAAGAGAGGACGAACCCTAAGCCCTGTTATTAAGATTAATGGGGGATCAATGAGGGGATCTTTGACCCACACAATGTTATATGGGCCTCTAATGTTGGGGCGGCCAACTCCAGTCCTCAAGGCCAAGGGCCACCAGCAGGTTAGGTTTTTAGGATATCCCTGCTTCAGCACAGGTGGCTCAATCATTATGATGAAACCACTGACTGAGCCTCCAGTGCTGAAGCAGGGATATCCTGAAAACCTGACCTGCTGGTGGCCCTTGAAGATTGAAGTTGGCCGCCCCTGGTCTAACATATTGTTTTGCAGATCCCCGTCGCTGCAAAGAGATTAGCAACAATCCTTTTTAGAAGGGAACAAACACACCGCCCAGAATTCTCCGTCTGTAATCAATGCTGAAATGTTTTCTAACATTTAAATCCTGCTCCGTAATGCCGGGAATCTCTGCCCGGATCTGGGAGCTGTTCAGCACCTTCCATTTGTCGCACTGTTGCAGTGCTGCCCTTGGCTTGTCCTTGAACGTGCTCCCTGCCACGATTACTGAGCCAGGCACAATATTCAGCTTACAGGTATACAAATAGGGTCAGGTGGCACAGAATGGATCTTGTAGGACGTTTCAGTGCACGGTACAGGCAGTAAAATCTCCCGCACAAACATGGAGGCCCGCGAACCACAGAGAAGGGCCTGCGTTAACCAGATGCTTCGTGGCGGCTTGTCATAGTGCTAATTGTTCCACTGCTTTATTTGCACTCGGACACGCTGGGAAAAGATGATGTTTCTCTTACTAGTCCCTGTTATATGTAACCACAAATTAGTATGTAACCCCCCTTTGGCTTAACTAGAGCCTTCAGGGGTTAACTGTGTGGGCGCTCTTTCTCTATCACATGGTCCTAGGGTGACTCAGCAGTAGGTAAGCCCCGCCCCTGTCTGCCTGGATACAGTGACATCATGCGAGGCTATAAAGAGAGGGGGGCAGCTTCTGAAAGATCAGATCCCAGGAGGGGATGAAGAGGAGGGGTTACAATGTGCGTAGTTATGTAAGGCTGCGCTTATAGTGCCGGCGACGGTGACGTCACGCTACGCTCGCTGGAAAAATCAAATTGAGATGACTTCCAGCGATCGCGACCAAGCCGGCGCGTCACGCTTACTATAAGCGCACGCGATGGCGGTGATGCATTTGTTTTGATGCGGCGTTGCTGTCGCTGGCACTATTAGCGCAGCCTAGGCCCCTATGCATAGGATCGGATCCCCATCCCCTTTATGGTTTTCCGTTAGGGAAAGTACCCTGTTTAGCAGCTAGATTCCCACCACGATGGCCCGGCATTACTCCCAATGTATCCAGGTGGGCTATGCCCAGAGGGGGCTTTCCGAGCCGCAGCCTTTAAGCATCGTTGGACTCACTCCACCGGCGGGTCCCTCACTGGCTCTCACTCAGAAGGCCACGTAGTGGCAAGCCGCCCTGACCAGCGTGGGCTGATCACAGGTGGAGTGGTACTAGGCACGCCAGGGGCCCCGTGGATATGGAGCCCTATCAGCGCTACAGAGCAGAGGGATTCTGTAGGCAGACCGGTTAATACCAAGCCTCAGCGGGACGAGATGGGGGCAGCCAGGGAAGCCGCGCACAGCACAGGGCGAGGACACCTTACTGGGAATATAAGATGGCTTCTGTATATTGAATGTGAGACTGTGCCTACCAGATAATATACAGGCATTCCCCGGTTTAAGTACACTCACTTTAAGTTCACTCGCGCGTAAGTACATATCGCCAAATAGGCAAACGGCAGCTCGCGCATGCGCCTGTCAGCACGTCCTGAACAGCAATACCGGTTCCCTACCTGTACCGAAGGTGTACACAAGCGGGGAGACTATAGAGCCTGTTACAAATGTGTTATTTATATCAGTTATACACGTATATGACGATTGCTGTACAGTACATGCATCCATAAGTGGGGAAAAGGGAGTGCTTCACTTTAAGTACATTTTCGCTTTACATACATGCTCCGGTCCCATTGCGTACGTTAATGCGGGGTATGCCTGTGTTACATACATGCTCCGGTCCCATTGCGTACGTTAATGCGGGGTATGCCTGTGTTACATACATGCTCCGGTCCCATTGCGTATGTTAATGCGGGGTATGCCTGTGTTACATACATGCTCCGGTCCCATTGCGTACGTTAATGCGGGGTATGCCTGTGTTACATACATGCTCCGGTCCCATTGCGTACGTTAATGCGGGGTATGCCTGTGTTACATACATGCTCCGGTCCCATTGCGTACGTTAATGCGGGGTATGCCTGTGTTACATACATGCTCCAGTCCCATTGCGTACGTTAATGCGGGGTATGCCTGTGTTACATACATGCTGCGGTCCCATTGCGTACTGTACGTTAATGCGGGGTATGCCTGTGTTACATACATGCTCCGGTCCCATTGCGTACGTTAATGCGGGGTATGCCTGTGTTACATACATGCTGCGGTCCCATTGCGTACGTTAATGCGGGGTATGCCTGTGTTACATACATGCTCCGGTCCCATTGCGTACGTTAATGCGGGGTATGCCTGTGTTACATACATGCTCCGGTCCCATTGCGTACGTTAATGCGGGGTATGCCTGTGTTACATACATGCTGCGGTCCCATTGCGTACGTTAATGCGGGGTATGCCTGTGTTACATACATGCTCCGGTCCCATTGCGTACGTTAATGCGGGGTATGCCTGTGTTACATACATGCTGCGGTCCCATTGCGTACGTTAACGCGGGGTATGCCTGTGTTACATACATGCTCCGGTCCCATTGCGTACGTTAATGCGGGGTATGCCTGTGTTACATACATGCTGCGGTCCCATTGCGTACGTTAATGCGGGGTATGCCTGTGTTACATACATGCTCCGGTCCCATTGCGTACGTTAATGCGGGGTGTGCCTGTGTTACATACATGCTCCGGTCCCATTGCGTACGTTAATGCGGGGTATGCCTGTGTTACATACACGCTCCGGTCCCATTGCGTACGTTAATGCGGGGTATGCCTGTGTTAAATACATGCTCCGGTCCCATTGCGTACGTTAATGCGGGGTATGCCTGTGTTACATACACGCTCCGGTCCCATTGCGTACGTTAATGCGGGGTATGCCTGTGTTACATACATGCTCCGGTCCCATTGCGTATGTTAATGCGGGGTATGCCTGTGTTACATACATGCTGCGGTCCCATTGCGTACGTTAATGCGGGGTATGCCTGTACTGCTGTTTGAGTGAGTAAAGCTGCTGGCGTCCATCATTGTGTAAGGAGGGCCCGGGCATGCGGGAGGGTTCCATTCTAAGGGCCCGCCGCAAAGTGAAAACCGGCGGAAAGCAGAACTGGCGATTTTCGGCATGTGCGCATGCGCAAACCGACAATTCCCCCCTTCTGCGCATGTGCAACCTCCGTTTGGCGCTCGCGACCTCCGTTCTGCGCATGGGCACCCTCGGCAACCGCCCGTTCTGCACATGTGCGACCTCTGACTTCCCCGTTCTGCGCATGCGCAGACATGGCGGCCCCCTTCTCGGTACCGCCATATAAGCAGATCGCCGGGAAGTGGGGCCTTGCTGTACCAATGCCCAGCCTGCACGAGGCATGCACCCTGAACAAGGTAAGGCTAAGGCCCTGCTCCCAGAGTCAGCGCGCCCGCACTGCAGACAGGCGGGGCGCTGACATACACAGACCGCGATATGCGGTCTGTAGGGAGCGGGAGGTGGGTGGGAGTGGGAGGCTTGAGCGGAGGGACCCACTACTCTCCCCCCCCCCCCTCCACGGCTCGGGCTGCTGATTGAAGGTAAGTAAAGCAACACACACACACACAAATACACACAGACAGGCACAGGCACATACACACAGACAGGCACACACACACGCTGGCACTCACACACACACACACACATAGACAGAGGCAGGCACTCACGCACTCAGGCACACACATACACACACACAGACAGGCATGCACGCACTCAGGCACACACACACACACACACAGACAGGCACTCAGGCACACAGGCACTCACGCTGCTTTCACTCCACACTCCTCCTCGCTCCCCGAAGCCTCTCCTCCTCCCGAAGCCTCCCCTCCCCATTGGCTCACAGCCACACCACGTGACGCGTCAACGCTAGGAAACACCATTCTCTTGTATCCCGTAGCGGCTGACGCGCCACAGCGTGTAGTAAGCTGTGCAGCCAGGGGGGACCGGGACCGGCTCGGGAGGATTCCCCTGCTGGTGGGGAACTCGCGTGTGGCCGCCCGCGCCACCGAGCGCAGCGGGTCCCAGGCCTAATGCATCCTGAGCAGCTCCAGCACCGGTACTGATGTGACCTCTTTGGGAGCCGGGCAGGGAGGGTTACAAGTACAAGAGCAGAATATGATAAAGTGCTAAATGTACAGAGAGTATATGGATACAGACATTATGAGGCAGGTTGCTGCATCATGTTACATTGTATACAGCAGTAAAGCTGTATCTTGCAATGCAGCTGGACGCGCAGTACAGAGCTGCAGTGCAACTGCATTAATACATCAATACACTGACAGTGCAAGGCTGCAGCAGTATAAAGCAAAGTCCAAGAAGAAAAAGGACCTATAGCGCAAAGGAGACAAAAAAACATAGCATTGTGTAATATGTAGTCACAGAATCTACCCACGAGCCCCCCTGGGGAAGCCTCATCAAAACCACCAATCAAAAGAAAGGAAGGAGTCCAGCAGCCAATCCATATCCTGTTGGATTTCCAGCGTCATGCTTTAAAGCTGCCGGCCAAGCAATATCCTACGTGTGTGTTTTTCTTAATAAATCAGTTCCGTACTATGAGAAAATACTTGTAGCATTTTTTTAAACAACTCTGAATGACATTTTTAATGAATTATAATGTAACTAGCATTTTTTGTTTCTATAGCAACCAATTACAGGCAGTCCTCGGTTATCCAAGGGAATCCGTTCTGGAAGTAGCCGTTGGATAGTGAAACCGTTGTAAAGTGAGTCCCATGTTAATCAGAGGCGGTGAGCGTTGGATAACGCATTCTGGCATCGAAAAACGTCCCTTTGGTTTGCATTGTAAAGCGTTGGCTATGCCATTCGTTGTAAAGTGAAAAGTTGGATAACGAGGACTACCTGTACAGTCACATCCCCTTCCTCTTCTGAAACAGGCTCTGGCACACCCCTTTTTGAGCCCCGCCCTCTCTCTAGCAGTGCACCAATTATATCTAGTGACTGCCTGGTCACATGATCTCCCCCACAGAACTTTGCATCTTTGGTCCTCTTCTGCTGCACTGACAGCCATTTAATGAGCCCCCCCCCCGAGCCGAATCTTCACCGATCGATCACAGGAGAACGGATTGATTGGCAACTTAGCTAATTATCATTGTGTGGATTGTATTGATGCGCATATTAAATGGGAAACAAAAAAAAACGTCAGCACGGACTGCATTTTAACATGACAGTGCTGCTTATATCAGATTCATGCATTTCCCAGCTGGACACACCACAATGCCTGACCTGCAGCATATAGTGCAGTTTACTGCTGGATAGAACCTAAAGCCGCACTTATAGTAGCGGCGACAGCACGCAGCGGCAAAATAAATACATGAAGTCTGTCGCGAGTGGCCATAGTGGGTGCGACCGTGATGGCGCTGAGCAGCGACAGCGACCAAACTCGCTGTAATCACGGGATTTTGTGATTTACAGCGACGGCCGCACCACGTGACTGGCAGCAAGCCAATCACAGAGCTTCTGCCTTCCCCCTTGCTGACGTCACCGCCCTTTGCCGCCAGCGAAATCGCACTACCAGAGTGCAACTTTCGCTATAGAGACGTATAACGTCAGCGGTCGCGAGCACGTTGCCGCTACTATAAGCACAGCCTAAAGGGCCTATTGCAGTAGCGCTGAAGTTGTCATTGCCAAAGCACGCTGTGTGACATGTTCAGAAGTCGCGGAAATTGAATGTGAAAGAAAAACCTATTCTCTATTGCAAACCGCTTCTTCCAAACCGCCCGGATTGTGCGCGCTTGAGAAGCGGAATGACCTGCGGTGCTAACTCCGTCCCGTCTGGCTCATGGGTTTTGCTCTCTCAGCCATACCCCATATTTCAGGCTCTGAGGCGTGATAATAATGCAAGTTTTTAGAAGCCGCTTGCATAGTGGAGCTACGAGAAGTGCAGTTTTTGTCAAAAAATTCAAGTTTTGAGGCATTTTTGACAAATTGTTTTAATTGCCAACACCGGAGTGAAACCGCTTCTAGAACGTCTTTTTAGATACGGTTTGGACATGCGAGAAGGGCTTACAGAATAGCAAAGCGTGCCGATCTGATCAGAAAGGGCTCCTTATATGCGGATTGACACCCTGTGGGTCTATGAGAATAGGAACCCACAACTACACATCTGTATTATTACTGTAACATGCAATGTGCAGCATATACAGTGATGTAACACAGAGAATGAAACACAATACACTTCAATCTTGAGCTGTAGCATAAGTGCGTTGGGTACAAGTTGTGAGGGAAGAATGAATGGAGTACTTATCCTGTACTTGAGTGTGGCCCAAGGAAGAATGCAGTCAGTGTATCACACATATCTCCCATTGAATGTTACAAATGGCCAGATGGAGAGTATGCAATGTAAATACAATCCTGAACAAAAGAAGATCTTGTCCTTAACATCTAATTTCTCTAACATTCAGAAAACAGGATAAACCATCAGTTTCCCAGCAGAACACACTGTCACCGAAATGGCCTCCATCATATTATATATTTATTACTGGATAAAAGAATTCCAAAGCCCAGCTGAATTCATTCAAAACCCCTTTAGCCCACATCTGCATCTCCCCAAAGACGGCAGCTAAAGGGCAAGCTGTTAGCAGTTTGCTGCTTGGTTACTGGGTTGGGTAAGGTCTTCTAACACGCCACATTGCAGGCCTATCCTACCTCTCCTAACACGCCACATTGCAGGCCTATCCTACCTCTTCTAACACAGCACATTGCAGGGCTATCCTACCTCTAACACAGCACATTGCAGGCCTATCCTACCTCTTCTAACACAGCACATTGCAGGGCTATCCTACCTCTAACACAGCACATTGCAGGCCTATCCTACCTCTAACACAGCACATTGCAGGCCTATCCTACCTCTCCTAACACAGCACATTGCAGGCCTATCCTACCTCTAAAACAGCAAGTTGCAGGCCTATCCTACCTCTCCTAACACAGCACATTGCAGGCCTATCCTACCTCTAACACAGCACATTGCAGCCTATCGTACCTCTTCTAACACAGCACATTGCAGGCCTATCCAACCTCTAACACAGCACATTGCAGGCCTATCCTACCTCTAACACAGCACATTGCAGGCCTATCCTACCTCTAACACAGCACATTGCAGGCCTATCCTACCTCTTCTAACACAGCACATTGCAGGCCTATCCTACCTCTTCTAACACAGCACATTGCAGGCCTATCCTACCTCTCCTAACACAGCACATTGCAGGCCTATCCTACCTCTAAAACAGCAAGTTGCAGGCCTATCCTACCTCTCCTAACACAGCACATTGCAGGCCTATCCTACCTCTAACACAGCACATTGCAGCCTATCGTACCTCTTCTAACACAGCACATTGCAGGCCTATCCTACCTCTAACACAGCACATTGCAGGCCTATCCTACCTCTAACACAGCACATTGCAGGCCTATCCTACCTCTAACACAGCACATTGCAGGCCTATCCTACCTCTTCTAACACAGCACATTGCAGGCCTATCCTACCTCTTCTAACACAGCACATTGCAGGCCTATCCTACCTCTCCTAACAGCACATTGCAGGCCTATCCTACCTCTTGTAACACAGCACATTGCAGGCCTATCCTACCTCTCCTAACACAGCACATTGCAGGCCTATCCTACCTCTTCTAACACAGCACATTGCAGGCCTATCCTACCTCTAACACAGCACATTGCAGGCCTATTCTTCCTCTTCTAACACAGTGCAGGCTTATCCTACCTCTCCTAACACAGCACATTGCAGGCCTATCCTACCTCTTCTAACACAGCACATTGCAGGCCTATCCTACCTCTCCTAACACAGCACATTGCAGGCCTATCCTACCTCTTCTAACACAGCACATTGCAGGCCTATCCTACCTCTCCTAACACAGCACATTGCAGGCCTATCCTACCTCTTCTAACACAGCACATTGCAGGCCTATCCTACCTCTCCTAACACAGCACATTGCAGGCCTATCCTACCTCTTCTAACACAGCACATTGCAGGCCTATCCTACCTCTCCTAACACAGCACATTGCAGGCCTATCCAACCTCTCCTAACACAGCACATTGCAGGCCTATCCTACCTCTCTAAACACAGCACATTGCAGGCCTATCCTACCTCTTCTAACACAGCACATTGCAGGCCTATCCTACCTGTCCTAACACAGCACATTGCAGGCCTATCCTACCTCTTCTAACACTGCACATTGCAGGCCTATCCTACCTCTTGTAACACAGCACATTGCAGGCCTATCCTACCTCTCCTAACACAGCACATTGCAGGCCTATCCTACCTCTTCTAACACAGCACATTGCAGGCCTATCCTACCTCTCCTAACACAGCACATTGCAGGCCTATCCTGCCTCTTCTAACACAGCACATTGCAGGCCTATCCTACCTCTTCTAACACAGCACATTGCAGGCCTATCCTACCTCTCCTAACACAGCACATTGCAGGCCTATCCTACCTCTCCTAACACAACACATTGCAGGTCTAGCCTACCTCTCCTAACACAGCACATTGCAGGCCTATCCTACCTCTCCTAACACAGCACATTGCAGGCCTAGCCTACCTCTCCTAACACAGCACATTGCAGGCCTATCCTACCTCTTCTAACACAGCACATTGCAGGCCTATCCTACCTCTCCTAACACAGCACATTGCAGGCCTATCCAACCTCTCCTAACACAGCACATTGCAGGCCTATCCTACCTCTCTAAACACAGCACATTGCAGGCCTATCCTACCTCTTCTAACACAGCACATTGCAGGCCTATCCTACCTGTCCTAACACAGCACATTGCAGGCCTATCCTACCTCTTCTAACACAGCACATTGCAGGCCTATCCTACCTCTTGTAACACAGCACATTGCAGGCCTATCCTACCTCTCCTAACACAGCACATTGCAGGCCTATCCTACCTCTTCTAACACAGCACATTGCAGGCCTATCCTACCTCTCCTAACACAGCACATTGCAGGCCTATCCTGCCTCTTCTAACACAGCACATTGCAGGCCTATCCTACCTCTTCTAACACAGCACATTGCAGGCCTATCCTACCTCTCCTAACACAGCACATTGCAGGCCTATCCTACCTCTCCTAACACAACACATTGCAGGTCTAGCCTACCTCTCCTAACACAGCACATTGCAGGCATATCCTACCTCTTCTAACACAGCACATTGCAGGCCTATCCAACCTCTCCTAACACAGCACATTGCAGGCCTATCCTACCTCTCCTAACACAGCACATTGCAGGCCTATCCTGCCACTTCTAACACAGCACATTGCAGGCCTATCCTACCTCTCCTAACACAGCACATTGCAGGCCTATCCTACCTCTCCTAACACAGCACATTGCAGGCCTAGCCTGCCTCTTCTAACACAGCACATTGCAGGCCTATCCTACCTCTCCTAACACGCCACATTGCAGGCCTATCCTACCTCTCCTAACACAGCACATTGCAGGCCTATCCTACCTCTCTAAACACAGCACATTGCAGGCCTATCCTACCTCTTCTAACACAGCACATTGCAGGCCTATCCTACCTGTCCTAACACAGCACATTGCAGGCCTATCCTACCTCTTCTAACACAGCACATTGCAGGCCTATCCTACCTCTTATAACACAGCACATTGCAGGCCTATCCTACCTCTACTAACACAGCACATTGCAGGCCTATCCTACCTCTTCTAACACAGCACATTGCAGGCCTATCCTACCTCTTCTAACACAGCACATTGCAGGCCTATCCTACCTCTCATAACACAACACATTGCAGGCCTATCCTACCTCTCCTAACACAACACATTGTGGGCCTATCCTACCTCTTCTAACACAGCACATTGCAGGCCTATCCTACCTCTAACACAGCACACTGCAGGCCTATCCTACCTCTAACACAGTACATTGCAGGCCTATCCTACCTCTTCTAACACAGCACATTGCAGGCCTGTCCTACCTCTCCTAACACAGCACATTGCAGGCCTATCCTACCTCTAACACAGCACATTGCAGCCTATCCTACCTCTCCTAACACAGCACATTGCAGGCATATCCTACCTCTAACACAGCACATTGCAGCCTATTCTACCTCTCCTAACACAGCACATTACAGGCCTATCCTACCTCTTCTAACACAGCACATTGCAGGCCTGTCCTACCTCTCCTAACACAGCACATTGCAGGCCTATCCTACCTCTTCTAACACAGCACATTGCAGGCCTATCCTACCTCTCCTAACACAGCACATTGCAGGCCTATCCTACCTCTACTTACACAGCACATTGCAGGCCTATCCTACCTCTTCTAACACAGCACATTGCAGGCCTATCCTACCTCTTCTAACACAGCACATTGCAGGCCTATCCTACCTCTCCTAACACAGCACATTGCAGGCCTATCCTACCTCTTCTAACACAACACATTGCGGGCCTATCCTACCTCTTCTAACACAACACATTGCAGGCCTATCCTACCTCTCCTAACACAGCACATTGCAGGCCTATCCAACCTCTCCTAACACAGCACATTGCAGGCCTATCCTACCTCTCCTAACACAGCACATTGCAGGCCTATCCTGCCTCTTCTAACACAGCACATTGCAGGCCTATCCTACCTCTCCTAACACAGCACATTGCAGGCCTGTCCTACCTCTTCTAACACAACACATTGCGGGCCTATCCTACCTCTAACACAAATTCTAACACAATTTGAACCTTGTCTGTAACTGTTACATACGCCCATAATAATATTCTCTCTAACTGTTCTTGAAATGTCTGAAAATTGAATGTATAACCTCTTTTAATTTAATGTACCCATGTATTATCATAACTCTGTGCCCAGGACATACGTGAAAACGAGAGGTAACTCTCAATGTATTACTTCCTGGTAACACGTTTTATAATAAAGAAATATTACTCCCTGAGAAGGGGGGGTCACCATTCCGGTGAAGTAATCGGACAGAGATACAAGTGTAAAAACCTGCACACACACAAAAGTGCAAAGCTGCCCCTACTAGTGCCTTTCAAGATACATTTATTAAGTGTGTAGAAACAATACAGTGCGCACTCACAGACGTGTGGCTTATTCAAGCCTTGATAACGTCTCTGAGTCTTATCTCTTTCCCCAGCATGCCAGTGCGGCGACTCTCTCTATACAATACACATTGGTCAAGCAGAAGCAAATACCTGAGGCTCAGCGTCTCTCTTATTAGGTCCGAGGTGGCCAACTGCGGTCCTCAAGAGCCACCAACAGGTCAGGTTTTAAGGATATCCCTGCTTCAGCACAGGTGGCTCAATCTTTGACTGCACCACCCTGTGCTGAAGCAGGGATATCCCTAATACCCGGCCTGATGGGGATATTGAGGACAGGAGTTCGCCATCCCTGTGCTATAGTGCTAGCCACCTGAAGCCCTCTCACCACAACCAACACTCTTGTCGAATCATCCTCCAATTAAAGAAGCACTTACACCCCATGACAGAAATACACTGTATATCTTGGGACGATGTTACTTGTACCTGATTGTAATGTTCATTTGGAACTGCTCAAACCCAGGAGTTGGGCTACCCACTACGTCATTCCTTCTACCAGAGGCCTTATCTCAGTTGCATGTATCCACTCTCATTGCTGGGGGAACTTGATGTAATTACACTCTGCTTAACAAGCAAAGCTGGCACACACTGGATTTGAAGTTTGCCGGCCTGATTCCTCTTGTCCTGACCCCAATGTCTTGGGCCCTTCAATAAGGAAAACAAACTTCTTCTGCCGTCTGAAATTCTATTCCCAGGAAGGAAATTACTACCTCTCTGTCTTATAATAATCGCTCTTTCCTTTGGGATTTTACCAATAAGTCGTCCAAGTCAGGGTATATTTCTAAGCCCATCTTCCTTCATTCTGCTATCAATGGTGCCAACACATTCGTGAATGTTCTCGGCGATGTTGTTAGGCCAAATGGAAGAGACGTATATTGGTAATATTCCTGATTTACTGAGAATCTGAGGAACTTTTGATGTTTCTTCACTACTGGAATGTACAAGTAGTCATCTTTGAGATCTATTGATTGATACAATTGTAAGGTTTTGCTTCCTCAATAATGTTGCGTAGTGAGATCATTTTGAACTTTCTAATTTGCAATTAGGTATTCAGTTCTCTTAGGTCTAGAACTGCTCTGAATCCTCCCAATGTGTTTTTTTTACCAAAAAAATAAATAAAAAATTTCCTCCAATCTTGAGACACCTTCTTATTAACGTTTCTTGCAGTAAGTTCTTTCAGAATGACACTCATTCCCTTGGTCTTGTCTTCTGTTTGAGGACATCTTGATGTTTAAGAACACGTCTTTTCTTGGAAATCTCTTCAACTCCACGTGTATCCGTAGGAAAGGATCTGAAGTACCCACCTGTCTACTATTGATCGAGTCCAAGCAGCCCTGACTTGGATTAATCTTCCTCCCACTGGAGACCATTGGACTCGTTGACCTTCATGCAAACTTCCCTCTGGCGACTGCAGCTCAACCTCTGGAGCCACGAAAGAGATAGTTTTGTCGGCTTCTCCAATAATTTTTCTCTTGAAATTAGTCTTCCCGGATGGTATGACCTTGCTTCTTTACATTGTGTCCTCTTTGATTGATGAGATGAAGAAACATTTCTTTGTTCTTCTTTCTTGAGGCCAAAAAGTACTTTTACCTCCTTGCTGCTTTGGATATAATTGAATCCAGCTTCTCCCCAAACAGCAATTCTCCTTCAAAAGGTAAATTACACAAACTGTTCTTAGATGCTGAATCCACTGTCTTGCAGAAGATACCATTGATCTGGCTGCTAATTTCACAGCATCTAGTGAAGCTTCAGCATTGTAGTCGGATGCCCACTTGATCTCTGAAAAAGCTTTTAGAATTGAAGCTCACTTCTCTAAGGCCTCGGCTATAGTGGAAGCATGCGCGCTCGCCTGCAGCAGGAGAGATTTCCTGTCCTGCAGACAGAGGCATGGCGGTGGCATGTCGAGGGTGCAGCCGTGATGTCACGGAGCTGGTATGCCCTCATTGGGCGAACCGCTCACGTGACCCTGCTGTCGCGCTTGTAAATACATTGGCGTCCTAGTGTTTGTTTTTGGCGTGAGCTACGTCGCTCGCACCGTCTCCTGCACTATGGACGCAGCCTAATGCTTCCACAATATTAGTAATCCATATGCGCAAAGCTCTTGATACTGACGTGGTTGATATCGCAGGTTTGCACGTTGCACCTGCCGCCAGATACGATCTCTTCAGAACTCTATCCATGTTTCTATCCATCATCCTGCTCCGTTTTTGCTTGTGCGCTTTGCCCTCCATTTACTCCCGTTTCAAAGTTACCTCCGAGAATTTCACCAAAAAGGATTTGTCCTAAAGGATACACTTTGTTGAATTTCTTGGGAATCGCTAGTTTGTTTTTTTATCAGGCTCAGCCCATTTTGCTTGTATCGTATCCTTAATCACTTGATGGATCGGAAAACACCTGGACTTTCTTTGGGTTCCCCCAAATAATTTACCTTCTAATCCTCTAATTCCAATGTTTCCCTCACTGCTTTTATTAGAGGTTCCACCAGTTCTAGATTGCATTCTGATTCTTCTGACGAGGACTCCCTCACTTTATCCAAACAGGCTTGAAATCTTGATCTCTGTGTTGATTTAGTCACTTGTTGTGCTGCTGACTCAACGCTCTGAGTTACTGTATCTTTCATCCATGACAGAAAATTATTCATCTGTTTATTCGGATCCCCTGCTGCTGTTTAAAGACAATCTCCACAGATTTTCCATCTTCTAATCCAGGTTTATCAAATGCTGCAACCAATTTAGTTTTTTGTTGTTTTTTTAACATCAACTTTCTTTTTATGATGCAGAACCTCCATTGCCACTTTAAAAGTTCCTTCTTCTGGCTGTATCACAGAGGAACCACGGTGATAAAAAACCATGCATGTAATCCTGCATATTTAATTTGAAAGGGGATTAGTGCTCACTGAGCAGGCCCTTGCTTCGACTAGTGGTGAAGATGGTGGCGTTGTTAGTGAGGAGCAGGTAGGTAGCTTGGTTGCTTAGTGAGGAGCAGGTAGGTAGCTGTGTAACAGTTAGAAGGGGAAGCAGGGGCAATAGGAAGAGTGTTAAGCAGATGTGGTGCCTATATTTAACAATGGAGCTAGATCACACCCGGGGAATTACAGACCTGTAAGCCTGACTTCAATAGTGGGGAAACTACTTGAAGGTTTAATACGGGATAATATTCAGGAATACCTAATGGAAAACAAAATTATTAGTAATAGTCCGCATGGATTTATGAAGGACAGATCATGTCAAACTAACCTTAATTATTTCTTTGAGGAGGTAAGTAGGAATTTAGACCAGGGTAATGCAGTTGATGTGGTCTACTTAGATTTTGCAAAGGCTTTTGATACAGTTACACACCAGAAGTTGGTGTACAAAATAAAGCCAATTGGACTCAGTATAAATATTTGCACCTGGATTGAAAACTGGTTGAAGGACAGACAACAGAGGGTTGTCATAAATTGAACTTTTTCAGGTTAGGCTAAAGTCGTGAGTGGAGTACCTCAGGGATCGGTACTGGGACTCCTGCTTTTTAACTTGTTTATTAATGACCTTGAGTTTGGCATCAAGAGAAAAGTCTCCATATTTGCTGATGACACTAAATTGTGTAAGGTAATAGAATCAGAGCAGGATGTAATTTTTCTTCAGAAGGACTTGGAGAGACTGGAAACTTGGGCAGGTAAATGGCAGATGAGGTTTAATACAGATAAATGTAAGGTTATGCATTTGGGAAGCAAGAATAAACAGACAACTTACAAATTAAAGGGGGATAAATTAGGGGAATCCTTTTTGGAGAAGAATTTAGGAGTGCTTGTAGACAGCAGGCTTAGCAATAGTGCCCAAAGTCATGCAGTAGCTGCAAAGGCAAACAAGATCTTATCTTGCATTAAACGGGCAATGGATGTAAGGGAAGTAAACATAATTATGCCCCTTTACAAAGCATTAGTAAGACCACACCTTGAATATAGAGTACAATTTAGGGCACCACTCCTTAGAAAATACATTATTGAACTAGAGAGTGTGCAGAGAAGAGCCACCAAATTAATAAAGGGGATGGACAATCTAACTTATGAGGAGGGGCTAGCTAAATTAGATTTATTTACATTAGAAAAGAGACGTCTAAGAGGGGATATGATAACTATATACAAATATATTCAGGGACAATACAAGGAGCTTTCAAAAGAACTATTCATCCCACGGGCAGTACTAAGGACTCGGGCCATCCCTTAAGGTTGGAGGAAAGGAAATTTCACCAGCAACAAAGGAAAGGGTTCTTTACAGTAAGGGCAGTTACAATGTGGAATTCATTACCCATGGAGACTGTGATGGCAGATACAATAGATTAGTTAAAAAAAAGGTTGGACCTCTTTTTAGAAAGGAAAGGTATACAGGGATATACCAAATACGTAAACATGGGAAGGATGGTGACCCAGGGAGTAATCTGATTGCCAACTCTTGGAGATAGGAAGGAATTTATGTTTCCCCTTATGAGATATCATTGGATAATACTGTATGACTCCGGGGTTTGTGTTTGCCTTCCTCTGGATCAATAAGTATACTGTAGATATAGGATAAAGTATCTGTTGCCTAAACTTAGCATAGGTTGAACTTGATGGACGCATGTCTTTTTTCAACCTCATCTACTATATATAACTACAGTATATAACTATATAAGAGGCAAGCCAGTTCTGAGCTGACCCATCCCAATAGATTTGCCTTGTTGAGTGAAGATATTGGGAATGTCGGGGCAGAAATGGCAAGGCTGGGGGAGACTAATTCCTCTAGCAGTCAGGGGAATAGTTCCTCCAGCACAGTGGGGACTCAGGATGCTCAGATACAAAGAAAGATTGTGGTGATAGTGGACTCCATTATTAGGAAGGTAGATAGAGCAGCGGTGCGCAAAGTGGGGGGCGCGACCCCCAGGGGGGGCGGGAGATTGTGCTGGGGGGGCGCGGGCAGTTGCAGAGGCCCCGTGCTCTTCCCCCAGGCATTTAAATTAAATGCCGGGGGATCGCGTGAGGCCCCTGCAACTGTTTACTTACCGGGATTCAGCCGTCTGTGTTGCGTCGCCATGGCAACGCGGCGTCAATAGACGCCGCGGCACCATGTGACCTGACATCACACGCCCACGCAGCGTCATCTGACGCGTCTGAAGGAAGGCAGGGGGGCGCGAGAGCCGGGGGCAGAGAGACAGGGGGGCGCAGCACAAAAAGTTTGCGCTCCCCTGAGATAGAGCAATCTGTTGCCGTGACCGCATGAACCGAACAGTTTGTTGCCTCCCGGGTGCTCGGGTTCGGCACATTGCGGATCGGGTAGAGAGATTGTTGGGGGGGCTGGGATTGACCCGGCGGTCTTGGTACACGTTGGCACCAATGACAAAGTTAGAGAAAGATGGAGGGTCCTAAAAAATGATTACATGGATCTAGGCCAAAAGCTTAAGGCAAGGACCTCCAAGGTAGTATTTTCTGAAATACTACCAGTGCCATGCGCTACCGCAGGGAGACAGTCAGAGATTAGGGAGGTTAATGCATGGCTAAAATGGACGCATGTCTTTTTTTCAACCTCATCTACTATGTAACTATGTAACTATGTAACTATGTAACTCTCTTTAGTTCTCTCCTCTAAACTAAGGACTCATTCTGTTTTAGGGATTTGCCTTCCTCTCTGCATAGTGCTCCATGCTGCAGATTGCTTTTATTTTTCTGAGGCCGTCGCCTCCGACGTCATGGTCAGTTTGTTCAGAGCGCTGAAGGCATCTCTGCACCGCCGTGCTTGTGCCTGCGCAAGAAGACAGGCGCGCGTTATACCAGGCGGTCTTCCCGGTCGCATGGGCCTCCGCACAGCCACCCCCCCCCCACGGTGCTTATACGTCAGAGCTGCAGGAGGAGAGAGGCTGAGAATCCCCTGGATTAACTGCACTAGCTGCAGCCTGGCGACTCCATCACAAAATAACAAACACTGCTCCTAGCTGTAGGTCAGGAAAAGACTATCTGCAGGTAGGAGGGGAGGCCTTTTATGGTACTACCTGCAGAATTCCATTTCCTGTCCAACTCAAGCTAAGAATGGACTTCACCCTACGGTCAGTGTCAGATTTCCCATTAGGCCCGCTAGGACCGGGCCTAAAGTGACATAGAATTTTGTCGCACTCTCGGGCCTCTGGGACCTCGTGGGAAGGTACTTGCCTGTGTGGCCGCCTCCTCTCTGCCGCGCTCCTGCTCCTTTGGAATCCCAGTGTCAAATGACTCTGCGGACGCCCCCAAAGTGATGTCATATGCTGTCGCATTTCCATGGCAACGCACCGCTGTACAACGTCACGTCGGTGACGTCCGCAGCGTCATTTGACGCTGGGATTCCAAAGAAGCAGGAGCGCGGCAGAGACGAGGCGGCCACACAGGCAAGTGCCTAGGGGCAACACATTTTGAAATCCGCTGCTGCCTACGGTACCCACTGCATGGGGAACAGGAAAACCTGTGTAATACGGCAGGAATACGTTTACAGGGATCCATGTTAAAATGAATAAGAAGTAAAGAGTGACACACTGTGCTCAATTGCATGATATTACCCAGAATCCCTGGCTGCAGGGAAGCATTCTATGCTAAGACTTGATGGGGAAAGACAGGGCTGCAGATCTGTCTGAGACGTGCAAATGCACCGCAAGGGGTATTGTTATAAAGAACAAAGAATCATTTCCGGTCTGAACTTTCACCTATGACAAACACGTCTTTTTTTTACAGATGATACATCGTTATAGTTTCACAGTATGCGGTAGAAATTTTTCATCTGGCACAATGCCCATAAAGAACTTCAGATGTTGAGTTACCATCTGTATGCTGCTGTGTATGGAGGTTATAACCTCAGAGATCGCTTGATGAGCAGTTGATCCTAAAGCTCTCGGGTAGTAGGTCACTATTCTGTCTGCTATTGGTGTGATTAAAACACAGCAGCTGGGACATTTTGCCTCACATGGCGTCTTTACACACGTGTCTAGCAGCAGAAATGTGCAGTTCAGTAACACAAATGTCCCACACTCGTATTTGTTGTTTATGATAGGACAAGTGTGGTTAGGCTGCAACTATATCAATATTTTAACTTCAGATACCACGGTGACCCACTCAGATACCAGACCATGGGTGAAGCCGTCTCTGGAGTAATAGATCAACCCAGCAATGAAACGGTTGAGAAACGCTGGCTAAAGGGTAACAGTATCCCCGCGCTAGTGCGAGACGATCTCGGAGATAAGTTTCATGCTAGCCTATTTGAGATGGCAACGCGAGATATTGAGTTAAGTCAGAGCGCTCACAGTAACAGTGCTGCTCCGTCATAGTCACACTGTACATAACATGGGAATAGATGAGAATCTGGCACGGAGAATATGTTCAGTGGCAGAGTGATGGAACAGTTAGCATTACTTAGCCTCATCTTCTTAATTATGAGAATGTTTCTTTACACAGTGTGTGCAAATATACAGGAGGCTATACGCCAGAAACAATAACAACTTTAATAGCAACTTTATTTCATATAGCGCCTTTCTCCCAATGGGACTCACAGCGCGTCACAATGACAGCACAGCGCGCGGTACGCAGCACGTAGGAATGTTACAGGCACAGTCCCTGGCCAGAGAAGCTAACACTATGCTTTGGTGCCTGAGGCACAGGGACCTAAAGTGACCGTTCCAAGGTGACTAGGAGCCGACACCAGGATTTGAACCAGCGTCCCCTGCTTCACACTCAGGGTCATTGTTATCAGTCAGTGATCATCCTGACCACTTTGGAGGATTTTGCATGCAGACTGCATTGCATATTATTTCAAACATATAATGTAAAGCATTTCGCTTTACAGGCTTCTAATCTACTGTGAAATTGCGATAGTTACACCACATGCAGTAAGTGAGACCTTCCTGGAGGAGTGCTGCAGCTGCTGCGGTTTCTCAATTCTGACTGCACGACCAATTAGCAAAAACAGTGCGGGGGACTTCATTTCACCGGGAATATATCCTCCCTCATAGGCATGTCTTCTTATTTTGAGTTAATATTGCAGTTTCATTTGCTTGCTAGCAGCCTCTTCTTTACCACTGACAAAATTTTGGCTACTGAGCTACCGTGTAACTATGTAATTTCATTCACCTCAAAGTTTGTTACACTTGTAACACATATTGTTATAATTACTGAAAAGACCATGCCCGGGGGTGAGTTCCTGCACCTTTGCAGGGGCCGTGCAAAAGGGCATTAAGCGTTAGCACGCCTCCGCTCCCATACATATGAACGGGAGTAAAGGTGCGTTAAAGATTAGCCCCCTTTCGTGGATCTGGGCCAAAGAGATTTTAACAGAGTCAAATAAGGGGAGCTGTTTGGATGCTCAGATATTAAAATAGCGAGGCGTTTATTGCAAAGAATTTAGCTGGTCTAATTAGAAAATGATAACAGGCCTCGGGGAAGTGGGACACTTGCACCTCACCAATTTACTGTAGATTTTCCCGGCAGCCCAACTCAATTATCCTCTCACTCAACACTTGCCGTTGTACCTAAGATACTGATGACGTATAAAGCATTGCACGGATTGGACCCTGAGGATTTGTGCCAACGCCTTAGGCCTCGTTCAGGGTGCTGGCTTCGGAGGGAGGGCGTGCTGCCGTGCGAGCTGCCGTGGGACACAAAGTATTCAAATTGAATACTGGTTGTCAGGGTAGCAGCTGCCCTGTCTCCGAAGCCCGGAGTTGACGCTGGCTACAGTTTCAAGAAACGAAAAAATCGTTTTTTGAAGCTGCAGCAGCGTCACTGGGACCTCGGCAGCCAATGAAATCATTCTTGAGAATGATTACAAGACTGCAGCTTGGATCCCTAACCTGCCGTCTGTAGCCCCGCCCCCTCCCCCTCTGTAGCCCCGCCCCCTCCCCGCCTCCTCAACTCCTGAAACAGTCTGCTGGGGATGAACACACATCGCCCAGCAGACTGCCGCTCGCACACGCGAACGCCCGCCCTCCAACTCCTGCCTCCGGCACCCTGAACGAGGCCTTACTCCCCAATCAGCTGGTCTATACACACTGAGGTCAGAAGGATCGACCCAACTGTTCTCCCCAATGATTTTACCATCCAACCTTGGGAGGTCGAGCCTTTTCAAGTGTAGCCCCCAGGATCTGGAACTCCTTTCCTCCCGACGCCCCCGGAATGCACGGAGTTTGGCCCACTCTGGCGCCCAGTGCAAGACTCTCTTTATCCGTCTAGATTTTCCCAAATTGTAGTGATGTACCGGGTACTACCCGGCGTTACCCGGCGGCTTTTCAGCTACCTGGAAATTACCCGGACCCGGCAGCTGGAAAGTGGACCTAGCGCCGGATATACGGGGAATGTCAGGGTAGTTGAAAAGTATCTGTTACTTACCTGCTGGAAGCCCGCGCGGACATCTGAACAGGTAAGCAGAGGTGCGGGGGCGGTGGGGCGGCATCAGCGGTCAGTGTGGGGCCCGCGCGGGAGCTGCAGGACTCCATACTGCACTGTGAGCTGGGACCGCCGGCTGTCCAATAGGAAAGCTTCTTCTCCTGCTCCGGTCACATGGTCCCAGCTCACAGTGCAGTATGGAGTCCTGCAGCTCCCGCGCGGGCCCCACACTGACCGCTGATGCTGCCCCACCGCCCCCGCACCTCTGCTTACCTGTTCAGATGTCGCCGCGGTCTTCCTCCACCCCCAGGTAAGTGAAAAACCGGGTAGCCGGGTACAAGGCGCCAAATCCTCCGGGTACCCGTTACCCGGTTTAAAAAAAATGTAGGAGCCGGTCCAACACTACCAAATTGTGTTATTCTATTTTGTTTACTACAGTATGTATTTCTCTGTTTTGTTTGTTCTTTTAACCTGGTGTAATAAGGGTCCGGGGGTGCCACGTTTGGTGGGAATGGTTTCTGGACCTAGTCCCTGTTACGTGGCGGGACATTAGATTGATGATGATGATGATGATGAAGAAGAAATAAGAATCAGGTCTTTTTTTAAATGAGACAGAAGTAGAGCAGACCAAGAGGCCGGGAGACCGGACAGCCAGCAATAACCTATTATAAATCAATATAAATAATAGAAGCAGCTGAACTAGATCATGAAACGTGATTTTACCTCCCAGCTGCTCACCCTGAGTTTAAGGAAAAAGTCTCATTCCTGGCGTGATTCTCTGATGGTCGTTAGAACAAGGTGAGGGCTGGATTTGGAAAACACAAGATCAACGTACACCCAAATTTGGTAGAACCCAACATGGCGTCATTATTAACCATTTGTTAGATCGGGCTGCATTAATGCCTGTGCACCACTATGGCGATTTATGTAGTACATGTACCGTGTAATCATTATACCCTACCCCTTGTTATTCCTGTACCGTGTAACCATTATACCCCATCCCGTTATTCATGTACTGTGTAATCATTATACCCTACCCCCTGTTATACATGTACTGTGTAATCATTATACCCTACCCCCTGTTACTCATGTACTGTGTAATCATTATACCCTACCCCCTGTTATTCATGTACCGTGTAATCAGTATACCCTACCCCCTGTTATTCATGTACCGTGTAATCATTATACCCTACCCCCTGTTATTCATGCACTGTGTAATCATTATACCTACCCCCCGTTATTCATGTACTGTGTAATCATTATACCTACCCCCTGTTACTCATGTACTGTGTAATCATTATACCCTACCCCCTGTTATTCATGTACTGTGTAATCATTATACCTACCCCCTGTTATTCATGTACTGTGTAATCATTATACCCTACCCCCTGTTATTCATGCACTGTGTAATCATTATACCTACCCCCTGTTATTCATGTACTGTGTAATCATTATACCTACCCCGTTATTCATGTACTGTGTAATCATTATACCCTACCCCCTGTTATACATGTACTGTGTAATCATTATACCTACCCCCTGTTATTCATGTACTGTGTAATCATTATACCTACCCCCTGTTATTCATGTACTGTGTAATCATTATACCTACCCCCTGTTATTCATGTACTGTGTAATCATTATACCTACCCCCTGTTATTCATGTACTGTGTAATCATTATACCCTACCCCCTGTTATTCATGTACTGTGTAATCATTATACCCCATCCCGTTATTCATGTACTGTGTAATCATTATACCCTACCCCCTGTTACTCATGTACTGTGTAATCATTACACCCTACCCCCTGTTACTCATGTACTGTGTAATCATTATACCTACCCCCTGTTACTCATGTACTGTGTAATCATTATACCCTACCCCCTGTTACTCATGCTTTGGCAATACTGAAATGTTCTTTCGTCATGCCAATAAAGCTTATTTGATTTGATTTACATGTACTGAGGAGTGATCCTACCATAACAAGTACATGTACAGAGTGATCTTACCATAACAAGTACATGTACAGAGTGATCTTACCGTAACACACACATGTACAGAGTGATCTTACCGTAACACACACATGTACAGAGTGATCTTACCGTAACACACACATGTAC
Source organism: Ascaphus truei (assembly GCF_040206685.1). NCBI lineage: Eukaryota > Metazoa > Chordata > Amphibia > Anura > Ascaphidae > Ascaphus > Ascaphus truei. The sequence goes on from NC_134499.1 coordinate 5,725,289, forward strand.
AGCGTGATCTTATCGTAACACACACATGTACAGCGTGATCTTATCGTAACACACACATGTACAGAGTGATCTTACCGTAACACACACATGTACAGAGTGAGCTTACCGTAACACACACATGTACAGAGTGATCTTACCGTAACACACACATGTACAGCGTGATCTTATCGTAACACACATGTACAGAGTGATCTTACCGTAACACACACATGTACAGCGTGATCTTACCGTAACACACACATGTACAGAGTGATCTTACCGTAACACACACATGTACAGAGTGATCTTACCGTAACACACACATGTACAGAGTGATCTTACCGTAACACACACATGTACAGCGTGATCTTATCGTAACACAGACATGTACAGAGTGATCTTACCGTAACACACACATGTACAGAGTGATCTTACCGTAACACAGACATGTACAGAGTGATCTTACCGTAACACACACATGTACAGAGTGATCTTACCGTAACACACACATGTACAGAGTGATCTTACCGTAACACACACATGTACAGAGTGATCTTACCGTAACACACACATGTACAGAGTGATCTTACCGTAACACACACATGTACAGAGTGATCTTACCGTAACACAGACATGTACAGAGTGATCTTACCGTAACACACACATGTACAGAGTGATCTTACCGTAACACACACATGTACAGAGTGATCTTACCGTAACACACACATGTACAGAGTGATCTTATCGTAACACACACATGTACAGAGTGATCTTACCGTAACACACACATGTACAGAGTGATCTTACCGTAACACACACATGTACAGCGTGATCTTACCGTAACACACACATGTACAGAGTGATCTTACCGTAACACACACATGTACAGAGTGATCTTACCGTAACACACACATGTACAGAGTGATCTTACCGTAACACAGACATGTACAGCGTGATCTTACCGTAACACAGAGATGTACAGAGTGATCTTACCGTAACACACACATGTACAGAGTGATCTTACCGTAACACACACATGTACAGCGTGATCTTATCGTAACACACACATGTACAGAGTGATCTTACCGTAACACACACATGTACAGAGTGATCTTACCGTAACACACACATGTACAGAGTGATCTTACCGTAACACACACATGTACAGCGTGATCTTATCGTAACACACACATGTACAGAGTGATCTTACCGTAACACACACATGTACAGAGTGATCTTACCGTAACACACACATGTACAGAGTGATCTTACCGTAACACACACATGTACAGAGTGATCTTACCGTAACACACATGTACAGAGTGATCTTACCGTAACACACACATGTACAGAGTGATCTTACCGTAACACACACATGTACAGCGTGATCTTATCGTAACACACATGTACAGAGTGATCTTACCGTAACACACACATGTACAGCGTGATCTTACCGTAACACACACATGTACAGAGTGATCTTACCGTAACACACACATGTACAGAGTGATCTTACCGTAACACACACATGTACAGAGTGATCTTACCGTAACGCACACATGTACAGAGTGATCTTACCGTAACACACACATGTACAGCGTGATCTTATCGTAACACAGACATGTACAGAGTGATCTTACCGTAACACACACATGTACAGCGTGATCTTACCGTAACACACACATGTACAGAGTGATCTTACCGTAACACACACATGTACAGAGTGATCTTACCGTAACACACACATGTACAGAGTGATCTTACCGTAACACACACATGTACAGAGTGATCTTACCGTAACACACACATGTACAGCGTGATATTATCGTAACACAGACATGTACAGAGTGATCTTACCGTAACACACACATGTACAGAGTGATCTTACCGTAACACAGACATGTACAGAGTGATCTTACCGTAACACAGACATGTACAGAGTGATCTTACCGTAACACACACATGTACAGAGTGATCTTACCGTAACACACACATGTACAGAGTGATCTTACCGTAACACACACATGTACAGAGTGATCTTACCGTAACACACACATGTACAGAGTGATCTTACCGTAACATACACATGTACAGAGTGATCTTACCGTAACACACACATGTACAGAGTGATCTTACCGTAACACACATGTACAGAGTGATCTTACCGTAACACACATGTACAGAGTGATCTTACCGTAACACACACATGTACAGCGTGATCTTACCGTAACAAACACATGTACAGAGTGATCTTACCGTAACACACACATGTACAGAGTGATCTTACCGTAACACACACATGTACAGAGTGATCTTACCGTAACACAGACATGCACAGCGTGATCTTACCGTAACACAGACATGTACAGAGTGATCTTACCGTAACACACACATGTACAGAGTGAACTTACCGTAACACACACATGTACAGCGTGATCTTATCGTAACACACACATGTACAGAGTGATCTTACCGTAACACACACATGTAAAGAGTGATCTTACCGTAACACACACATGTACAGAGTGATCTTACCGTAACACACACATGTACAGCGTGATCTTATCGTAACACACACATGTACAGAGTGATCTTACCGTAACACACACATGTACAGAGTGATCTTACCGTAACACACACATGTACAGAGTGATCTTACCGTAACACACACATGTACAGAGTGATCTTACCGTAACACACATGTACAGAGTGATCTTACCGTAACACACACATGTACAGAGTGATCTTACCGTAACACACACATGTACAGCGTGATCTTATCGTAACACACATGTACAGAGTGATCTTACCGTAACACACACATGTACAGCGTGATCTTACCGTAACACACACATGTACAGAGTGATCTTACCGTAACACACACATGTACAGAGTGATCTTACCGTAACACACACATGTACAGAGTGATCTTACCGTAACACACACATGTACAGCGTGATCTTATCGTAACACAGACATGTACAGAGTGATCTTACCGTAACACACACATGTACAGAGTGATCTTACCGTAACACAGACATGTACAGAGTGATCTTACCGTAACACACACATGTACAGAGTGATCTTACCGTAACACACACATGTACAGAGTGATCTTACCGTAACACACACATGTACAGAGTGATCTTACCGTAACACACACATGTACAGAGTGATCTTACCGTAACACACACATGTACAGAGTGATCTTACCGTAACACACACATGTACAGAGTGATCTTACCGTAACACACACATGTACAGAGTGATCTTACCGTAACACACACATGTACAGCGTGATCTTACCGTAACACACACATGTACAGAGTGATCTTACCGTAACACACACATGTACAGCGTGATCTTACCGTAACACACACATGTACAGAGTGATCTTACCGTAACACACACATGTACAGAGTGATCTTACCGTAACACACACATGTACAGAGTGATCTTACCGTAACACACACATGTACAGAGTGATCTTACCGTAACACACACATGTACAGAGTGATCTTACCGTAACACACACATGTACAGAGTGATCTTACCGTAACACACACATGTACAGCGTGATCTTACCGTAACACACACATGTACAGAGTGATCTTACCGTAACACACACATGTACAGAGTGATCTTACCGTAACACACACATGTACAGAGTGATCTTACCGTAACACACACATGTACAGAGTGATCTTACCGTAACACACACATGTACAGAGTGATCTTACCGTAACACACACATGTACAGAGTGATCTTACCGTAACACACACATGTACAGAGTGATCTTACCGTAACACACACATGTACAGCGTGATCTTATCGTAACACAGACATGTACAGAGTGATCTTACCGTAACACACACATGTACAGAGTGATCTTACCGTAACACAGACATGTACAGAGTGATCTTACCGTAACACACACATGTACAGAGTGATCTTACCGTAACACACACATGTACAGAGTGATCTTACCGTAACACACACATGTACAGAGTGATCTTACCGTAACACAGACATGTACAGAGTGATCTTACCGTAACACACACATGTACAGAGTGATCTTACCGTAACACACACATGTACAGAGTGATCTTACCGTAACACACACATGTACAGAGTGATCTTATCGTAACACACACATGTACAGAGTGATCTTACCGTAACACACATGTACAGAGTGATCTTACCGTAACACACACATGTACAGCGTGATCTTACCATAACACACACATGTACAGAGTGATCTTACCGTAACACACACATGTACAGAGTGATCTTACCGTAACACAGACATGTACAGCGTGATCTTACCGTAACACAGACATGTACAGAGTGATCTTACAGTAACACACACATGTACAGAGTGATCTTACCGTAACACACACATGTACAGCGTGATCTTATCGTAACACACACATGTACAGAGTGATCTTACCGTAACACACACATGTACAGAGTGATCTTACCGTAACACACACATGTACAGAGTGATCTTACCGTAACACACACATGTACAGCGTGATCTTATCGTAACACACACATGTACAGAGGGATCTTACCGTAACACACACATGTACAGAGTGATCTTACCGTAACACACATGTACAGAGTGATCTTACCGTAACACACACATGTACAGCGTGATCTTACCGTAACACACACATGTACAGAGTGATCTTACCGTAACACACACATGTACAGAGTGATCTTACCGTAACACACACATGTACAGAGTGATCTTACCGTAACACACACATGTACAGAGTGATCTTACCGTAACACACACATGTACAGCGTGATCTTATCGTAACACAGACATGTACAGAGTGATCTTACCGTAACACACACATGTACAGCGTGATCTTACCGTAACACACACATGTACAGAGTGATCTTACCGTAACACACACATGTACAGAGTGATCTTACCGTAACACACACATGTACAGAGTGATCTTACCGTAACACACACATGTACAGCGTGATCTTACCGTAACACACACATGTACAGAGTGATCTTACCGTAACACACACATGTACAGAGTGATCTTACCGTAACACACACATGTACAGAGTGATCTTACCGTAACACACGCATGTACAGGGTGATCTTACCGTAACACACGCATGTACAGAGTGATCTTACCGTAACACACACATGTACAGAGTGATCTTACCGTAACACACACATGTACAGAGTGATCTTACCGTAACACACACATGTACAGCGTGATCTTACCGTAACACACACATGTACAGAGTGATCTTACCGTAACACACACATGTACAGAGTGATCTTACCGTAACACACACATGTACAGAGTGATCTTACCGTAACACACACATGTACAGCGTGATCTTACCGTAACAAGTACATGTACAGAGTGATCTTACCGTAACACACACATGTACAGCGTGATCTTACCGTAACACACACATGTACAGAGTGATCTTACCGTAACACACACATGTACAGAGTGATCTTACCGTAACACACACATGTACAGAGTGATCTTACCGTAACACAGACATGTACAGAGTGATCTTACCGTAACACACACATGTACAGAGTGATCTTACCGTAACACACACATGTACAGAGTGATCTTACCGTATTACACACATGTACAGAGTGATCTTATCGTAACACACACATGTACAGAGTGATCTTACCGTAACACACATGTACAGAGTGATCTTACCGTAACACACACATGTACAGCGTGATCTTACCGTAACACACACATGTACAGAGTGATCTTACCGTAACACACACATGTACAGAGTGATCTTACCGTAACACACACATGTACAGAGTGATCTTACCGTAACACAGACATGTACAGCGTGATCTTACCGTAACACAGACATGTACAGAGTGATCTTACAGTAACACACACATGTACAGAGTGATCTTACCGTAACACACACATGTACAGCGTGATCTTATCGTAACACACACATGTACAGAGTGATCTTACCGTAACACACACATGTACAGAGTGATCTTACCGTAACACACACATGTACAGAGTGATCTTACCGTAACACACACATGTACAGCGTGATCTTATCGTAACACACACATGTACAGAGTGATCTTACCGTAACACACACATGTACAGAGTGATCTTACCGTAACACACACATGTACAGAGTGATCTTACCGTAACGCACACATGTACAGAGTGATCTTACCGTAACACACATGTACAGAGTGATTTTACCGTAACACACACATGTACAGAGTGATCTTACCGTAACACACACATGTACAGCGTGATCTTATCGTAACACACATGTACAGAGTGATCTTACCGTAACACACACATGTACAGCGTGATCTTACCGTAACACACACATGTACAGAGTGATCTTACCGTAACACACACATGTACAGAGTGATCTTACCGTAACACACACATGTACAGAGTGATCTTACCGTAACACACATGTACAGAGTGATCTTACCGTAACACACACATGTACAGCGTGATCTTATCGTAACACAGACATGTACAGAGTGATCTTACCGTAACACACACATGTACAGAGTGATCTTACCGTAACACAGACATGTACAGAGTGATCTTACCGTAACACACACATGTACAGAGTGATCTTACCGTAACACACACATGTACAGAGTGATCTTACCGTAACACACACATGTACAGAGTGATCTTACCGTAACACACACATGTACAGAGTGATCTTACCGTAACACACACATGTACAGAGTGATCTTACCGTAACACACACATGTACAGAGTGATCTTACCGTAACACACACATGTACAGCGTGATCTTACCGTAACACACACATGTACAGAGTGATCTTACCGTAACACACACATGTACAGCGTGATCTTACCGTAACACACACATGTACAGAGTGATCTTACCGTAACACACACATGTACAGAGTGATCTTACCGTAACACACACATGTACAGAGTGATCTTACCGTAACACACACATGTACAGCGTGATCTTATCGTAACACACACATGTACAGAGTGATCTTACCGTAACACACACATGTACAGAGTGATCTTACCGTAACACACACATGTACAGAGTGATCTTACCGTAACGCACACATGTACAGAGTGATCTTACCGTAACACACATGTACAGAGTGATCTTACCGTAACACACACATGTACAGAGTGATCTTACCGTAACACACACATGTACAGCGTGATCTTATCGTAACACACATGTACAGAGTGATCTTACCGTAACACACACATGTACAGCGTGATCTTACCGTAACACACACATGTACAGAGTGATCTTACCGTAACACACACATGTACAGAGTGATCTTACCGTAACACACACATGTACAGAGTGATCTTACCGTAACACACATGTACAGAGTGATCTTACCGTAACACACACATGTACAGCGTGATCTTATCGTAACACAGACATGTACAGAGTGATCTTACCGTAACACACACATGTACAGAGTGATCTTACCGTAACACAGACATGTACAGAGTGATCTTACCGTAACACACACATGTACAGAGTGATCTTACCGTAACACACACATGTACAGAGTGATCTTACCGTAACACACACATGTACAGAGTGATCTTACCGTAACACACACATGTACAGAGTGATCTTACCGTAACACACACATGTACAGAGTGATCTTACCGTAACACACACATGTACAGAGTGATCTTACCGTAACACACACATGTACAGCGTGATCTTACCGTAACACACACATGTACAGAGTGATCTTACCGTAACACACACATGTACAGCGTGATCTTACCGTAACACACACATGTACAGAGTGATCTTACCGTAACACACACATGTACAGAGTGATCTTACCGTAACACACACATGTACAGAGTGATCTTACCGTAACACACACATGTACAGAGTGATCTTACCGTAACACACACATGTACAGAGTGATCTTACCGTAACACACACATGTACAGCGTGATCTTACCGTAACACACACATGTACAGAGTGATCTTACCGTAACACACACATGTACAGAGTGATCTTACCGTAACACACACATGTACAGAGTGATCTTACCGTAACACACACATGTACAGAGTGATCTTACCGTAACACACACATGTACAGCGTGATCTTACCGTAACACACGCATGTACAGCGTGATCTTACCGTAACACACACATGTACAGAGTGATCTTACCGTAACACACGCATGTACAGAGTGATCTTACCGTAACACACATGTACAGAGTGATCTTACCGTAACACACACATGTACAGAGTGATCTTACCATAACACACACATGTACAGAGTGATCTTACCGTAACACACATGTACAGAGTGATCTTACCGTAACACACACATGTACAGAGTGATCTTACCGTAACACACACATGTACAGAGTGATCTTACCGTAACACACACATGTACAGAGTGATCTTACCGTAACACACACATGTACAGCGTGATCTTACCGTAACACACACATGTACAGAGTGATCTTACCGTAACACACACATGTACAGAGTGATCTTACCGTAACACACACATGTACAGAGTGATCTTATCGTAACACACACATGTACAGAGTGATCTTACCGTAACACAGACATGTACAGAGTGATCTTACCATAACACACACATGTACAGAGTGATCTTACCGTAACACACACATGTACAGAGTGATCTTACCGTAACACACACATGTACAGAGTGATCTTACCGTAACACACGCATGTACAGAGTGATCTTACCGTAACACACGCATGTACAGAGTGATCTTACCGTAACACACACATGTACAGGGTGATCTTACCGTAACACACACATGTACAGAGTGATCTTACCGTAACACACACATGTACAGAGTGATCTTACCGTAACACACACATGTACAGAGTGATCTTACCGTAACACACACATGTACAGCGTGATCTTACCGTAACACACACATGTACAGAGTGATCTTACCGTAACACACACATGTACAGAGTGATCTTACCGTAACACACACATGTACAGAGTGATCTTACCGTAACACACACATGTACAGCGTGATCTTACCGTAACAAGTACATGTACAGAGTGATCTTACCGTAACACACACATGTACAGCGTGATCTTACCGTAACACACACATGTACAGAGTGATCTTACCATAACACACACATGTACAGAGTGATCTTACCGTAACACACACATGTACAGAGTGATCTTACCGTAACACACACATGTACAGAGTGATCTTACCATAACAAGTACATGTACAGAGTGATCTTACCGTAACACACACATGTACAGAGTGATCTTACCGTAACACACACATGTACAGAGTGATCTTACCGTAACACACACATGTACAGCGTGATCTTACCGTAACACACACATGTACAGCGTGATCTTATCGTAACACACACATGTACAGAGTGATCTTACCGTAACACACGCATGTACAGAGTGATCTTACCGTAACACACATGTACAGAGTGATCTTACCGTAACACACACATGTACAGAGTGATCTTACCGTAACACACACATATACAGAGTGATTTTACCGTAACACACACATGTACAGAGTGATCTTACCGTAACACACACATGTACAGAGTGATCTTACCGTAACACACACATGTACAGCGTGATCTTATCGTAACACACACATGTACAGAGTGATCTTACCGTAACACACACATGTACAGCATGATCTTACCATAACACACACATGTACAGAGTGATCTTACCGTAACACACACATGTACAGAGTGATCTTACCGTAACACACACATGTACAGCGTGATCTTATCGTAACACAGACATGTACAGAGTGATCTTACCGTAACACACACATGTACAGAGTGATCTTACCGTAACACAGACATGTACAGAGTGATCTTACCGTAACACACACATGTACAGAGTGATCTTACCGTAACACACACATGTACAGAGTGATCTTACCGTAACACACACATGTACAGAGTGATCTTACCGTAACACACACATGTACAGAGTGATCTTACCGTAACACACACATGTACAGAGTGATCTTACCGTAACACACACATGTACAGAGTGATCTTACCGTAACACACACATGTACAGCGTGATCTTACCGTAACACACACATGTACAGAGTGATCTTACCGTAACACACACATGTACAGCGTGATCTTACCGTAACACACACATGTACAGAGTGATCTTACCGTAACACACACATGTACAGAGTGATCTTACCGTAACACACACATGTACAGAGTGATCTTACCGTAACACACACATGTACAGCGTGATCTTATCGTAACACACACATGTACAGAGTGATCTTACCGTAACACACACATGTACAGAGTGATCTTACCGTAACACACACATGTACAGAGTGATCTTACCGTAACGCACACATGTACAGAGTGATCTTACCGTAACACACATGTACAGAGTGATCTTACCGTAACACACACATGTACAGAGTGATCTTACCGTAACACACACATGTACAGCGTGATCTTATCGTAACACACATGTACAGAGTGATCTTACCGTAACACACACATGTACAGCGTGATCTTACCGTAACACACACATGTACAGAGTGATCTTACCGTAACACACACATGTACAGAGTGATCTTACCGTAACACACACATGTACAGAGTGATCTTACCGTAACACACATGTACAGAGTGATCTTACCGTAACACACACATGTACAGCGTGATCTTATCGTAACACAGACATGTACAGAGTGATCTTACCGTAACACACACATGTACAGAGTGATCTTACCGTAACACAGACATGTACAGAGTGATCTTACCGTAACACACACATGTACAGAGTGATCTTACCGTAACACACACATGTACAGAGTGATCTTACCGTAACACACACATGTACAGAGTGATCTTACCGTAACACACACATGTACAGAGTGATCTTACCGTAACACACACATGTACAGAGTGATCTTACCGTAACACACACATGTACAGAGTGATCTTACCGTAACACACACATGTACAGCGTGATCTTACCGTAACACACACATGTACAGAGTGATCTTACCGTAACACACACATGTACAGCGTGATCTTACCGTAACACACACATGTACAGAGTGATCTTACCGTAACACACACATGTACAGAGTGATCTTACCGTAACACACACATGTACAGAGTGATCTTACCGTAACACACACATGTACAGAGTGATCTTACCGTAACACACACATGTACAGAGTGATCTTACCGTAACACACACATGTACAGCGTGATCTTACCGTAACACACACATGTACAGAGTGATCTTACCGTAACACACACATGTACAGAGTGATCTTACCGTAACACACACATGTACAGAGTGATCTTACCGTAACACACACATGTACAGAGTGATCTTACCGTAACACACACATGTACAGCGTGATCTTACCGTAACACACGCATGTACAGCGTGATCTTACCGTAACACACACATGTACAGAGTGATCTTACCGTAACACACGCATGTACAGAGTGATCTTACCGTAACACACATGTACAGAGTGATCTTACCGTAACACACACATGTACAGAGTGATCTTACCATAACACACACATGTACAGAGTGATCTTACCGTAACACACATGTACAGAGTGATCTTACCGTAACACACACATGTACAGAGTGATCTTACCGTAACACACACATGTACAGAGTGATCTTACCGTAACACACACATGTACAGAGTGATCTTACCGTAACACACACATGTACAGCGTGATCTTACCGTAACACACACATGTACAGAGTGATCTTACCGTAACACACACATGTACAGAGTGATCTTACCGTAACACACACATGTACAGAGTGATCTTATCGTAACACACACATGTACAGAGTGATCTTACCGTAACACAGACATGTACAGAGTGATCTTACCATAACACACACATGTACAGAGTGATCTTACCGTAACACACACATGTACAGAGTGATCTTACCGTAACACACACATGTACAGAGTGATCTTACCGTAACACACGCATGTACAGAGTGATCTTACCGTAACACACGCATGTACAGAGTGATCTTACCGTAACACACACATGTACAGGGTGATCTTACCGTAACACACACATGTACAGAGTGATCTTACCGTAACACACACATGTACAGAGTGATCTTACCGTAACACACACATGTACAGAGTGATCTTACCGTAACACACACATGTACAGCGTGATCTTACCGTAACACACACATGTACAGAGTGATCTTACCGTAACACACACATGTACAGAGTGATCTTACCGTAACACACACATGTACAGAGTGATCTTACCGTAACACACACATGTACAGCGTGATCTTACCGTAACAAGTACATGTACAGAGTGATCTTACCGTAACACACACATGTACAGCGTGATCTTACCGTAACACACACATGTACAGAGTGATCTTACCATAACACACACATGTACAGAGTGATCTTACCGTAACACACACATGTACAGAGTGATCTTACCGTAACACACACATGTACAGAGTGATCTTACCATAACAAGTACATGTACAGAGTGATCTTACCGTAACACACACATGTACAGAGTGATCTTACCGTAACACACACATGTACAGAGTGATCTTACCGTAACACACACATGTACAGCGTGATCTTACCGTAACACACACATGTACAGCGTGATCTTATCGTAACACACACATGTACAGAGTGATCTTACCGTAACACACGCATGTACAGAGTGATCTTACCGTAACACACATGTACAGAGTGATCTTACCGTAACACACACATGTACAGAGTGATCTTACCGTAACACACACATATACAGAGTGATTTTACCGTAACACACACATGTACAGAGTGATCTTACCGTAACACACACATGTACAGAGTGATCTTACCGTAACACACACATGTACAGCGTGATCTTATCGTAACACACACATGTACAGAGTGATCTTACCGTAACACACACATGTACAGCATGATCTTACCATAACACACACATGTACAGAGTGATCTTACCGTAACACACACATGTACAGAGTGATCTTACCGTAACACACACATGTACAGAGTGATCTTACCGTAACACACGCATGTACAGAGTGATCTTACCGTAACACACACTTGTACAGAGTGATCTTACCGTAACACACACATGTACAGAGTGATCTTACCGTAACACACACATGTACAGAGTGATCTTACCGTAACACACACATGTACAGCGTGATCTTACCGTAACACACACATGTACAGAGTGATCTTACCGTAACACACACATGTACAGAGTGATCTTACCGTAACACACACATGTACATAGTGATCTTACCGTAACACACATGTACAGAGTGATCTTACCGTAACACACACATGTACAGAGTGATCTTATCATAACACACACATGTACAGAGTGATCTTACCGTAACACACACATGTACAGCGTGATCTTACCATAACACACACATGTACAGAGTGATCTTACCGTAACACACACATGTACAGAGTGATCTTACCGTAACACACACATGTACAGCGTGATCTTACCGTAACACACACATGTACAGAGTGATCTTACCGTAACACATGGAACTGAATGCTGCATGTGGAACGTTTCACTATCACAGCTATAGGACAATTCTCCTCTCACATACAGGGGGCTGTCTTCTTGTCAGTGTATAAAACCTCATTTGAAGGCCTAGATCCGGTCTCCCTGTCATCATTCTACGCGTTCATGGCAAGTCTCAAGCAGCAATTCCAAACAGGGGGTACAAGCGGCGTCTCCAAGGGGCTCACCAAAATAGAACACGTAATGGTGGCTCCCAGGTGCTACAGGGGGGTCCTGAGCCCGTGGGGGTGGGGGGGGGGGGAATGGGGCTGCGCACTTAGTAAGGCCCCAAACTGCACCTTAGTGTTGGGGGTATCACTGTCACTTACAGCAGGGGTTTCAAACATAATTCCCCACAATGCTTTGCATCCACAGCAGCAAGGCATTGTGGGAAGTGACTTTGGAAGCTCCCGCAGTGAGTGACAGCGATACCCCCCATGCTGCCTGCACACACTGAGGGGCAGTTTGGGGATTATTAAGCGGGTGTTCCCCCCACACGCTCAGGACACTATACTGCCTGGGATCGGTCACACAGTGTTAGCGACAGTCTGAGGAGGAGGAAATAAGGTTTATTCATTCAGGGGGTCGCAGAACCAATGTGTCCTATCTGGGGGAGCATAGTGTAACAAAAGTTGGGGATCGCTGGTGTAATTAGCAATAAACTTGTGCGCTGTTAGATGAGATATGACAGGATACTGGACGGATGATCTGTCTTAAATAGACATTCTTCTAGTGCAATAAAAGATGCCTTCCTAATCCTGCTGTTCTTTCTGCCAGCTAAATTGCAGTGTAAAACATTCAGCAGGATTTGTAACACAGATTAAAGGTTTTAGGAATTTATCCAAGATTACCCTATGCCCTTAACTCATAAACAATTTACCGCTATCCGATTTCCCAGCTGCTGAGACCGTTACTGTCTGCACAACTCCACCATGTACTCAGGTAGTGACTCACCAGAGCTAATCACAGACAGGGCCCTTGCATAAGCATAGCAGGGCTTCCTGTGCCTCTGTATCACCTTCCAATGCCAAATACAGTACTTGATGTTAAAAAAAGAAGACTATAAAGCAATAAGAACCCATAAGGGCAGAGCAACCAGAACTTGTCAATTGAATGTAACCGCATTGAAAATCATTACTGTATTACATCGAATTCTAGGCCCAACCAATGTGTTTTACTCGTTCTATACTTAATTGTTTGGTTCATAGGGGCCTATGCAGAGAGCAGCGAATTTTAAAATTGGCGAATTTATTAAAAAGTAGCTTTTTTGGAGAGTTTTATTCTCCATATGCAGAAATGTGCGAATTCTGCTATGTTTAACATGAATGCGTCTGGCGAGTTTAAATTGGCGAGATGCGCGCTTCAGAAATGTGTAAAAAAAAATTTGCGCCTTTTTTTCCCTTTGCAATGGCCGCGAGCGGCAGCTTCTTGCCAATTTTTTCTGGCGAGGCAAAAAGGAGACAATCGCGCCATTTTATTGGCGCGAACAGCCGCTAGATGCCGTTCGCGCCTCTCTGCATTAGGATATTTTTAAAACTGGCGAGATTGAGGTTCTCGCCAGCCGCGAGGCGAGTTTTAGAAATAGAAAAGAAAAATTGGCGCGTTTTTCGGAACTCGCCATTTTCTGCTGTTTTCTGCGCGATTTTCTCCAAAAAATTGCGAATTTCGAAATAGCGCTGCTCTCTGCATAGGCCCCATAGTGTGCAATGTTATGTTATGCTAGCTTAATGTCCCCGCCGTTGCTCGGGAATTTTAAGAAACCAACCTCCTCTCTCTCTCCCTCCCTCCCTTTCCTTTAATACCTTATGATGTCCCCAATTCTTTCCACCTCTCCCCTTCTCCAGCATTCTTGCTTTCTCCTCACGTGCCAACTGACTTCCTCAATTTGCTTGTCTGCTTTCTATGTAACCTTTATAGCTACCCGACTCTCCTTATCTGCCACCAGGCTATGTGCATTATGATGTCACCAGAGACATTGCCTACCAGTGGCTGACTTGCTTGTCAGAGAAATTGTAATAACTCATAGAACTAAAAGTAGAATGTATCCAAACGTAGACAAAAACCCGCTCCTTGACCTCAGGAACCATTGTGCAAAATATGGTTACGATATCTTAAGAGGGGTCCAAATGCATATCGAACAGACGGACAACTTTCCAACATATATAGTGGATGCAACGTGCCATTTTTGCAGCTATCTATATACATGGACAGCGACAGAATCTCGCTTCCCACTCGATCACCTCCACAGAAGACACGCTCTGTTTGTGACTTCCTGCAGTGCAGCCCAAGAAGCAGGTGTGTGTAATAGGAAACTAGGGAATACACGTTCTGTTCCTCTCCATCATTATACATAACGCTTCATTTTCATAATAACATTTACTGTACATGCCGGCCATTATTATCCTCTGCAATGCTGCACCACGGGGTAATGGAAAAGGAGCACGGTGTGCCCCTCCAGAATCTGAGGGGGCCAAAATATTAGTACGTCCATGTATTCCAGGTTGCGTCGATATATCATGGTCTTTGCTCCAAGTTTTGCGCCATCTTGAGATTTGGGGAGTGGCAATAAGAGGAATAACAGTGCACGACGCCCAGAAAATAATGAGATGCATCAAACTCTGTGTCGCTGCACGTCACTTTTCCATCTCGTATTTGCGTCCATCAAAACCGCCATGGCCTGAGGTGGCGCAAACATTTCAAGCCAACAACAAATTTCAAGCCAACAACATACGTCGGAAACGCTTTCATACATTGGACGCAATTGCGAGCAGAAAATGGAGCACGGCGCCCTTTCTTTCCGCTGATCCATCTCCCCCGTAGTATTTATATTGACCACCAGTTGCATCGGCTGGAGGCAGCGTATTAAGGTGTATTTGTTGTACCGTGCACGGTGAGAAAATACGGTGTCGCCCGTCAGCGTGTCTTATATTGTAAGATTCATACATAAAGCAGGTGTGGAAGTCCCAATGTGGTTCTATTGCCCACACTTTGATCCTATGTCACCCATTCATTAATTTGGTTTTATTTGAACGTTTTTGTGCTGAGCTCCTATTTTTCCATCCTGCTGTGCACCATCAACCCTCATTGGGACGTCCACACCTGCTATCCACGGGATGGGAGCACGCCATGGGGTCAAGAAGCTGCATTTAACAGCACATCATGCAGTGAGTACTTACCATGCTTGGGTATTTTTCTTCACTATTCCTGATTGTGGATATTTCTCATCATGCTCTAGTGGCACTACCTACTGTACTAGTGGTTAGGAGAAGTGGACAGACCGGCTTTACCAGTCTAATCTGTCGGTATTATCCCTGCTACCACTTCTAGTATTATGAGTATCATATATATCTTTAATACACCACATTATTGGATATAAGAAGTTATCTATTCCCCACAAGCAATATTTGTACTTGACTCACCAAGATCTTTCATACGGACATTGATATACAGTATGTATCCCTTCTGCATATCCTGTCGTTCCGTTTTAGACAGTTCAGTCTATTTTTCTTGTTCATACATAAAGCGACTGTGCTTTGTTAGTCATATAGTGCAACCCCCAAACCGATCCCCTCCTATTGTTCCTTAAAACTGCACACTGCAATAAGGGGCAACATTGGAGCAAATTACCTTGCTACATCAACTATTTTCCAAATGTCTCTGTTACCTCCAATTAAATCCGCACTCCTAGAGTTAGAGGATGGAAGCAGGGGGTCTCCAGAGCTGAGCTGTGTTCCTTTCCACTCCGGGGACCCCAAGCTTCCCTAGATACTTACCATCGTAGGGGGGTGCCAGTAGCAGCTCTGGCTGGGCTATGTGGGGCTATCAAAATGGTGGATTTAAAGCTCTCACGTAAAACGGGCCAATAGGAAGCCATGATGTCATCTCTGGCAGCTTCCTATTGGCCCGCGTGACCGGGACATTTAAACCTGCAGAGCCGCTACAGGCACCGCCTACGGAGGGAAGTATCTCGGGGTCCCCGGAACAGAAATGAATGGGGTTCAGCTCTGAAGACCCCCTGCTTCAATCCTCGGGAGAAAAAAAATCATTTTTGGGGTGAGCAGATGCTCCTTTAAATACTAAACGTGCAATGTGTTAACTTGTTACATAAACAGATTTATTGCTTACGGGGAATGCAATTGTTCTGTACCGGAGTTGTTAAAGTAAGCAGATTATATGAGGATCATCATTAATAATAACAGAGGCGAATAAAAAAAAGCATTTTACCGAAATTAGTGGAATTGTTCCAGAATTCTTTCTGTAAAATAAATGGCTCAATCAAAAGAACACGGGTAAGATAAAAACACTTTGTCCTGTGCGGCCACTTTTCGGGTTTGTGTAATTGTGGTGATGCGAGGAGCGTTTTATTTATCCGGAACACTGCGGGCTTGCAAAGAATTGAAATGCAGGCTGCGGGTAGCAAACTATTGAATAGACTTAGCAAGTACTGTATGTGACAGATAGCTGCTCTCAGCAGAACCGCTCAGGGACCGTTCTATGTTACAACATAGGAGACACTGCAGGGGCCTGAACTTAATCACACAAGGTAAAGCACCAGGTGCAAAGTGGCACTGAAAAGGCGGGCATTGAACAGAAAGGCGGCTTATTTCAGGTGCGGCCAACTGCAATCCTCGAGGATCACCAACAGGTCAGGTTTTCAGGATATTCCTGCTTCAGTGCAGGTGGCTCCTGTGTTGAAGCAGGAATATCCTTAAAACCTGACCTGTTGGTGGCCCTTGAGGACAGAAGTTGGCCGCCCCTGGCTTATATCAAAATGTTCCATAGGTAACAACATGAGGTTGTAAATAAGACATATGCCCACCAAGTCCAACCTATGCTACATGTAGAGCAGTGATTTCCAACCTTTGTTGTTTGGAGGAACCCTTGAAGTATTTCGATAAATCTCGGGGACCCCCTATCTGGCTGACACATATTAGGTTCGACGGGGGTCAGTCACAACATTTCACACCTCACGAGCCACCTCTATTTCCCACCTTCTACCCATGTATTTCTCTCCCCTCCGTCTCACTCACTCTCCCCCCTCCCGCCTCGCATGTATTTATCCCTTGCGTCTCACAATTGCTCCCTCTTTTCCTCACTCACTCCCTCCTGCCCCCTCTCCTCTCTCACTCGCCCCTACCTTCCGTCAATTACCCCACTCTCTCTCAATCCACCCTACAAAATACATACCGAAAAACCCCACCCACGGGGGGGGGGGGGGGGGGGTCTGTGGTCCATATGAGGAACCCCTGAGACTGCTTCAAGGAGCCCCATATCCAATGATGCCTGGTAAGGGGAAATACATTCCTTCCGGCCTTCAGACATGGCAATCAGATTCCTGATTCCTCCTGCTATATCCCTGTCCTATCTTTCCTTTCTAACAAGATGTCCAACCTGTTCTTAAAGACATCCCTTGTATCTGCCATCACAGTCTCCGCGGGTATGTTTCAAACTGCATGTTGGATTGACATGTCATTGTACTATTTATGTGTATGTATATCTTTATGTATATAGCGCCCACAGTGCACTCAGCGCTTTACAAAGACAACACAGTACAGGGAATTATAAAACAGTAAGTGCAGCAAAGTCAGACACTAGGAAAGGAAATTCCTGCCCGGAGAGCTTACAATCTAAGTACAGCCTAAATTCTTAAAAATGACAGGTAGGACGTTTAAGTTAATGTTATTGTGTCTCCATAATATGTTGGTAAGTGGGTCTGGCCATATAAAGGTAACATATGCAGCTTACATTGTCCCTACAGTACACTGCAGAACAGTATTAATTTCACCTCCTCCAACAGTGTGTACGTGCGTGTCTGTGCGTGCGTGTGGTGTCTGTTGGTGCTGATGGGGTTCTGTGGAATGGTTGGCACACTTAAGGAATAGAAAGCCTTGGACTAATAAGGAAGGGACGGTCTGACTTAAGGCCAAGGGGCCCCTCCCCTAAGGAGCCGTGATGTCAGGCCAGGGGGAGGGGTAAAGTAAGGGGTACTTAGGGCAAGGGGGAGGGATCCTATCTTCCTTCTTCTAGGATCTACTGGAGAGAATGTGTTGTCACAGCGTGGGGTATGTGTTGGCGTGGGGTATGTGTTGGCGTGGGGTATGTGTTGTCACAGCGTGGGGTATGTGTTGTCACAGCGTGGGGTATGTGTTGGCGTGGGGTATGTGTTGTCACAGCGTGGGGTATGTGTTGGCGTGGGGTATGTGTTGGCATGGGGTATGTGTTGGCGGGAGGAACGTTACTCTGTGAGGGGGACAGTCAGTATTGGCTCCTGGAGGGAGGTCCCAGACCTCGGAAGTATTTTAGTTGGGGAAGGCAGTACCGTTTCAGGCTGCTGCGGCCGGGATGGTGGTGAGCTTCCGGATGGAATTTGTGGAAGTCGGTACCATGCCAGGCTCGGTTGGGGTGGTAGTGACCTTCAGATGGGGGCTCTGTACATTCAGACTAAGGTCCTGAATGGCAGGAGGAATACGAGCTGAGGGTATCCCTCGAACTCTGGTGGATGTGAGCGGGGCAATCTGGCTGGGTCCTTAGTTGGGGATATATATGGGAGAAGTAGCGCTCAGTGAGTAAAGACACTGACTGGCACTGAGTGTGAAGCGGGGGAACCTGGTTCAATTCCCGGTGTGACCTTGTGCTCCTTGTGACCTTGCAAGTCACTTTATCTCCCTGTGCCTCAGGCACCAAAAACATAGATTGTAATCTCCCTGGGGGGACCTGTGCCTGCAAAATGTCTCTGTAAAGCGCTACGTAAAAACTAGCAGCGCTATACAAGAACATGCTATTATTATATTATTTATATGTTGTAATAAATAAAGCCGTGGCCGATAATTTCTCCCAAGAACTTGTATTGTGTGTTTATTGGGGATGGGAGAGGGGTCCCGCTCGAGGCGCGGGTAAGAGGAATCCCTCTGCTTAGTGGGGGATCAGCGGTCCTGCATCTCGCCTCTTTCATTCTCTCACTAGCAAAAAAACTGCCAGCGAAAGGCAGCATAATGTTGATAATTTGAATGCTCTGGTTCTGCCTGTCCCCCGCGCAAACTGAACCTGGAAATGGATATTCTGGTTCTGGTGTCATTGCGTGTCCTTATGAGAAAAGGAGGCTTTACATACACATGATGCAGTATACAGAGGCTAACCGTGCCAGAGAGAGCCGCTAGGGGAAGGAAAGTGATCATTAAAATGCGTGGTAATAAGATAATGGGCTATTCTACCTGATCCAGGTAATTAGATCTTACCCGTGTGTACAGGGAATGCTGATGGATAATATACATTAGCGGTGCCTTGGGAATTTCCTGTGCTTGTCCTGTTATAATGGATGCAGTGATGTGTAGACAATTTGAGAGGACAGCTCCTTGTGCATATAATAGAAGCTCTCAAAAGCAATGTTTTAGCTCTGCAAGCAAAGACGTACATCTATGTTTATAGAGGGGACTGTAAGATATCCAGTATCCTTCCATTTCATTCTTTGCCCTGCTGAGAGACTGATAATCAGGAGGAGCATGAAACGTTTCTTAATTGCAGCTGAAATACCCAATGACGTCCCTTAGTAGCTTGTATGTCTTGCAATGCATCAGTTCATAGTACAGAAAGATGCAAAGTGGAAGTTACGTTATTGGACTGGAATATACAAGGTTGTAAGTTCAGGTATCTCCACTGTGTATGGCAGGATATACATCATTGTTTTTATGGCTCCGTTTTTTAGACCAGGGGGGCTCAACTCCACTCCTTAAGGCCCCTCAACAGGTCAGGTTTTCAGGATTTCCCAGCTTCAGCACAGGTGGCTCAATCTTCCACTGAGCCACCTGTGCTGAAGCAGGGATATCCTGAAAACCTGACCTGTTGGGGGGGTCTTGCGGACTGAAGTTGAGCACCCCTGTTTTAAACAAAGTACCTGTTTCTCTTTCCATTGCAGACGTATGAGTGCAGCGATGTAGTGCCAGGCGGGCCCCTCAGAGATGAATGCATGACTGCCTCTGATGTTTAATCATAAAGCACATTGGAAATGAAAGGTGCTACTGTATATAAATACACGTATTACCAATACATGAAATAATAATATGCTAATCGCTAGCGAATGTAACGGAATACTCGGAAGAGGTCGGTAACCATGTACGCGCACCTCAGAACACAAATACAAATAAGAAAGCGCACTCCAAAGACTAGCAATAGAAATAAGAAACCGGTCTCTTTACGGGCTCTTCCAGCTTCTTCAGACCGAGGGAAAGAAGGTGTATAGTGCGCAACTGAAACAGGATCCCACGTGACGGAGGCAAAAAATGAGTGCTCTGATTGCCCCGTATTATAATGAAAACAAGGTAAATATGACCTTAGTGGAAACATCACTAGAATGCGTCTGCAGCCGTCGTGGGCGGTGGCTCAACACCCCTACAGCTAAGAGAGTGACACAAAAAGCACAGCGCACAACGCAAATAGTGAAGTATGAAAAATATAATACTATATCAAAATATTACGGTTCTGCGTACATCAATGTAAAATAAACAGGCAATGAGTGGGTGAGGTTACCGCACGCTGGGACTAGTGAATCGCAGATCGAATCTTCAGCAGACACACCAGTGGCACATCAGCAGCCGAAGACGTCCACTGAGGCACCGACCATAGACCTCTGTGTGATCCCACAAACATCAGGGCAACAGCATGGGTAGGAGCCGATGTCAGGTTCCACAATAGAGTCCAGGAAACTCGTGTCTCACACACCGCTCCACGCACTTCAGGCATTTTCCTGCAAGGAATCATCGTGGAATGATGGGTATATACTCTGTCTACATCTTGACATTCCCTGAAGAAGTAGCATCCCGCTACGAAACGCGTTGGATAAGATGCCACACATCTGTTATCAGTTATGACTGCCGTGTAGGGTACGTTGTGCCTCTCCCTTGTGTCTGCTATCGCCCCGCTTGGACTATCATCTAGCCTCAGAGAGGAAGGAACTGGCCCGCTACGTCATCAGCGAGCGACCGGTGCGCCCGAGTCACGAGACTGGAAGTGCGTGGAGTGGTGTGTGAGACACGTTGAGTTTCCTGGACTCTATTGTGGAACCTGACATCAGCTCCTACCCATGCTGTTGCCCTGATGTTTGTGGGATCACACAGAGGTCTATGGTCGGTGCCTCAGTGGACGTCTTCGGCTGCTGATGTGCCACTGGTGTCTCTGCTGAAGATTCGATCTGCGATTCACTAGTCCCAGCGTGCGGTAACCTCACCCACTCATTGCCTGTTTATTTTACATTGATGTACGCAGAACCGTAATATTTTAATATAGTATTATATTTTTCATACTTCACTATTTTCGTTGTGCGCTGTGTTTTTTGTTTCATTCTCTTCAGACCAAGAATCGAAGGTACAGGAGGTCCTCGGATATCCGCCGGAATCTGTCCCGCATATCGACGTCGGATAGCAAAATGCTGGATCGGGAATCCAATGTTAATCCGCGGCGGTCAATGCGTTCTGACGTTGGATAATGCGTTCTGCGGATAACGGATAGCGAGGAACACTTGTATCTAAGAACGGAAGCGCCACAAACAGCTCTCCGTTGTGTAGCAAATATTTAATAAATATAAATAAGACCAGAATACAATGCTCTCATAACAAGCAAAAATAAAAGCTCATCTGCTCCAACGCTGCTCTTTGTTACTCTGTGTCAGGATCGCTCCTGGCAAAGCGCACTTCCTGTCTCCGCGAAGATGCCTCAGATCACCCTACGGATCATAGAGAGAGGGTCAAAAGAGCTTCCCAAACGCGTTTCGCAATCTAGTGCTGATGCATGATTAAGGGATACTCTGCCATATCAGGTAATGCTATTAAAAGGAACAGTAAATTGTCATGGCTATCTGGATGCCCACGGTAACCATCAACCACAATGGTTACAATATATACTATACGGTTCATTTCAGGATATACGCAGGAACTGTTCGAGAGATGGGGACGTCGTCATCAGTCGCAACAACTGCAGATTAGATTCATGGAGAGGCATTACACTTGGAGGAGCAGACCCTGGAACGTCCCTAGGGTATGTGCCGCCCTTAGGAAAACACTATTAAGGACGCGACACCCCAAAAAAAATGTTCCCCCTGTGACCGGGCCTTAGCCAGGTTAAAAAGGCAGCACACATAAAGCCGGTCTGTAGCTGAGTCCAGCAGGGAGCTGGTTAATTGTAGCTAGCGCCAAATAGCCAGTCTCCGCCTGACTCATCAGGCAGGTGTAAATGTGCGCTGCACAGACTGCATGGGATCTCTCTAGCACAGGGGAGCTGTGTGCTGCACAGACTGCATGGGATCTCTAGCACAGGGGAGCTGTGTGCTGCACAGACTGCATGGGATCTCTCTAGCACAGGGGAGCTGTGTGCTGCACAGACTGCATGGGATCTCTCTAGCACAGGGGAGCTGTGTGCTGCACAGACTGCATGGGATCTCTCTAGCACAGGGGAGCTGTGTGCTGCACAGACTGCATGGGATCTCTCTAGTACAGGGGAGCTGTGTGCTGCACAGACTGCATGGGATCTCTGTAGCACAGGGGAGCTGTGTGCTGCACAGACTGCATGGGATCTCTCTAGCACAGGGGAGCTGTGTGCTGCACAGACTGCATGGGATCTCTCTAGCACAGGGGAGCTGTGTGCTGCACAGACTGAATGGGATCTCTAGCACAGGGGAGCTGTGTGCTGCACAGACTGCATGGATCTCTCTAGCACAGGGGAGCTGTGCGCTGCACAGACTGCATGGGATCTCTAGCACAGGGGAGCTGTGTGCTGCACAGACTGCATGGGATCTCTCCAGCACAGGGGAGCTGTGTGCTGCACAGACTGCATGGGATCCCTCTAGCACAGGGGAGCTGTGTGCTGCACAGACTGCATGGGATCTCTAGCACAGGGGAGCTGTGTGCTGCACAGACTGCACGGGATCCCTCTAGCACAGGGGAGCTGTGTGCTGCACAGACTGCATGGGATCTCTAGCAGAGGGGAGCTGTGTGCTGCACAGACTGCATGGATCTCTCTAGCACAGGGGAGCTGTGTGCTGCACAGACTGCATGGGATCTCTAGCACAGGGGAGCTGTGTGCTGCACAGACTGCATGGATCTCTCTAGAAAAGGGGAGCTGTGTGCTGCACAGACTGCATGGGATCTCTCTAGCACAGGGGAGCTGTGTGCTGCACAGACTGCATGGGATCTCTCCATCACAGGGGAGCTGTGTGCTGCACAGACTGCATGGGATCCCTCTAGCACAGGGGAGCTGTGTGCTGCACAGACTGCATGGGTTCTCTCTAGCACAGGGGAGCTGTGTGCTGCACAGACTGCATGGGATCTCTCTAGCACAGGGGAGCTGTGTGCTGCACAGACTGCATGGGATCTCTCTAGCACAGGGGAGCTGTGTGCTGCACAGACTGCATGGGATCTCTCTAGCACAGGGGAGCTGTGTGCTGCACAGACTGCATGGGATCTCTAGCACAGGGGAGCTGTGTGCTGCACAGACTGCATGGGATCTCTCTAGCACAGGGGAGCTGTGTGCTGCACAGACTGCATGGGATCTCTCTAGCACAGGGGAGCTGTGTGCTGCACAGACTGCATGGGATCTCTCTAGCACAGGGGAGCTGTGTGCCGCACAGACTGCATGGGATCTCTAGCACAGGGGAGCTGTGTGCTGCACAGACTGCATGGGATCTCTAGAACAGGGGAGCTGTGTGCTGCACAGACTGCATGGGATCTCGCTAGCACAGGGGAGCTGTGTGCTGCACAGACTGCATGGGATCTCTCTAGCACAGGGGAGCTGTGTGCTGCACAGACTGCATGGGATCTCTAGCACAGGGGAGCTGTGTGCTGCACAGACTGCATGGATCTCTCTAGCATAGGGGAGCTGTGTGCTGCACAGACTGCATGGGATCTCTCTAGCACAGGGGAGCTGTGTGCTGCACAGACTGCATGGGATCTCTCTAGCACAGGGGAGCTGTGTGCTGCACAGACTGCATGGGATCTCTCTAGCACAGGGGAGCTGTGTGCTGCACAGACTGCATGGATCTCTCTAGCAAAGGGGCGCTGTGTGCTGCACAGACTGCATGGGATCTCTCTAGCACAGGGGAGCTGTGTGCTGCACAGACTGCATGGGATCTCTAGCACAGGGGAGCTGTGTGCTGCACAGACTGCATGGGATCTCTCTAGCACAGGGGAGCTGTGTGCTGCACAGACTGCATGGGATCTCTCTAGCACAGGGGAGCTGTGTGCTGCACAGACTGCATGGGATCTCTCTAGCACAGGGGAGCTGTGTGCTGCACAGACTGCATGGATCTCTCTAGCACAGGGGAGCTGTGTGCTGCACAGACTGCATGGATCTCTCTAGCACAGGGGAGCTGTGTGCTGCACAGACTGCATGGGATCTCTCTAGCACAGGGAAGCTGTGTGCTGCACAGACTGCATGGGATTTCTCTAGCACAGGGGAGCTGTGTGCTGCACAGACTGCATGGGATCTCTAGCACAGGGGAGCTGTGTGCTGCACAGACTGCATGGGATCTCTAGCACAGGGGAGCTGTGTGCTGCACAGACTGCATGGGATCTCTCTAGCACAGGGGAGCTGTGTGCTGCACAGACTGCATGGGATCTCTCTAGCACAGGGGAGCTGTGTGCTGCACAGACTGCATGGGATCTCTCTAGCACAGGGGAGCTGTGTGCTGCACAGACTGCATGGGATCTCTCTAGTACAGGGGAGCTGTGTGCTGCACAGACTGCATGGGATCTCTGTAGCACAGGGGAGCTGTGTGCTGCACAGACTGCATGGGATCTCTCTAGCACAGGGGAGCTGTGTGCTGCACAGACTGCATGGGATCTCTCTAGCACAGGGGAGCTGTGTGCTGCACAGACTGAATGGGATCTCTAGCACAGGGGAGCTGTGTGCTGCACAGACTGCATGGATCTCTCTAGCACAGGGGAGCTGTGCGCTGCACAGACTGCATGGGATCTCTAGCACAGGGGAGCTGTGTGCTGCACAGACTGCATGGGATCTCTCCAGCACAGGGGAGCTGTGTGCTGCACAGACTGCATGGGATCCCTCTAGCACAGGGGAGCTGTGTGCTGCACAGACTGCATGGGATCTCTAGCACAGGGGAGCTGTGTGCTGCACAGACTGCACGGGATCCCTCTAGCACAGGGGAGCTGTGTGCTGCACAGACTGCATGGGATCTCTAGCAGAGGGGAGCTGTGTGCTGCACAGACTGCATGGATCTCTCTAGCACAGGGGAGCTGTGTGCTGCACAGACTGCATGGGATCTCTAGCACAGGGGAGCTGTGTGCTGCACAGACTGCATGGATCTCTCTAGAAAAGGGGAGCTGTGTGCTGCACAGACTGCATGGGATCTCTCTAGCACAGGGGAGCTGTGTGCTGCACAGACTGCATGGGATCTCTCCATCACAGGGGAGCTGTGTGCTGCACAGACTGCATGGGATCCCTCTAGCACAGGGGAGCTGTGTGCTGCACAGACTGCATGGGTTCTCTCTAGCACAGGGGAGCTGTGTGCTGCACAGACTGCATGGGATCTCTCTAGCACAGGGGAGCTGTGTGCTGCACAGACTGCATGGGATCTCTCTAGCACAGGGGAGCTGTGTGCTGCACAGACTGCATGGGATCTCTCTAGCACAGGGGAGCTGTGTGCTGCACAGACTGCATGGGATCTCTAGCACAGGGGAGCTGTGTGCTGCACAGACTGCATGGGATCTCTCTAGCACAGGGGAGCTGTGTGCTGCACAGACTGCATGGGATCTCTCTAGCACAGGGGAGCTGTGTGCTGCACAGACTGCATGGGATCTCTCTAGCACAGGGGAGCTGTGTGCCGCACAGACTGCATGGGATCTCTAGCACAGGGGAGCTGTGTGCTGCACAGACTGCATGGGATCTCTAGAACAGGGGAGCTGTGTGCTGCACAGACTGCATGGGATCTCGCTAGCACAGGGGAGCTGTGTGCTGCACAGACTGCATGGGATCTCTCTAGCACAGGGGAGCTGTGTGCTGCACAGACTGCATGGGATCTCTAGCACAGGGGAGCTGTGTGCTGCACAGACTGCATGGATCTCTCTAGCATAGGGGAGCTGTGTGCTGCACAGACTGCATGGGATCTCTCTAGCACAGGGGAGCTGTGTGCTGCACAGACTGCATGGGATCTCTCTAGCACAGGGGAGCTGTGTGCTGCACAGACTGCATGGGATCTCTCTAGCACAGGGGAGCTGTGTGCTGCACAGACTGCATGGATCTCTCTAGCAAAGGGGCGCTGTGTGCTGCACAGACTGCATGGGATCTCTCTAGCACAGGGGAGCTGTGTGCTGCACAGACTGCATGGGATCTCTAGCACAGGGGAGCTGTGTGCTGCACAGACTGCATGGGATCTCTCTAGCACAGGGGAGCTGTGTGCTGCACAGACTGCATGGGATCTCTCTAGCACAGGGGAGCTGTGTGCTGCACAGACTGCATGGGATCTCTCTAGCACAGGGGAGCTGTGTGCTGCACAGACTGCATGGATCTCTCTAGCACAGGGGAGCTGTGTGCTGCACAGACTGCATGGATCTCTCTAGCACAGGGGAGCTGTGTGCTGCACAGACTGCATGGGATCTCTCTAGCACAGGGAAGCTGTGTGCTGCACAGACTGCATGGGATTTCTCTAGCACAGGGGAGCTGTGTGCTGCACAGACTGCATGGGATCTCTAGCACAGGGGAGCTGTGTGCTGCACAGACTGCATGGGTCTCTAGCACAGGGGAGCTGTGTGCTGCACAGACTGCATGGGATCTCTAGCACAGGGGAGCTGTGTGCTGCACAGACTGCATGGGTCTCTAGCACAGGGGAGCTGTGTGCTGCACAAACTGCATGGGATCTCTCTAGGACAGGGGAGCTGTATGCTGCACAGACTGCATGGAATCTCTCTAGCACAGGGGAGCTGTGTGCTGCACAGACTGCATGGGATCTCTCTAGCACAGGGGAGCTGTGTGCTGCACAGACTGCATGGGTCTCTAGCACAGGGGAGTTGTGTGCTGCACAGACTGCATGGATCTCTCCAGCACAGGGGAGCTGTGTGCTGCACAGACTGCATGGGTCTCTAGCACAGGGGAGCTGTGTGCTGCACAGACTGCAGAGGTCTCTAGCACAGGGGAGTTGTGTGCTGCACAGACTGCATGGATCTCTCCAGCACAGGGGAGCTGTGTGCTGCACAGACTGCATGGGATCTCTCTAGCACAGGGGAGTTGTGTGCTGCACAGACTGCATGGATCTCTCCAGCACAGGGGAGCTGTGTGCTGCACAGACTGCATGGGATCTCTCTAGCACAGGGGAGCTGTGTGCTGCACAGACTGCACGGGATCCCTCTAGCACAGGGGAGCTGTGTGCTGCACAGACTGCATGGGATCTCTAGCAGAGGGGAGCTGTGTGCTGCACAGACTGCATGGATCTCTCTAGCACAGGGGAGCTGTGTGCTGCACAGACTGCATGGGATCTCTAGCACAGGGGAGCTGTGTGCTGCACAGACTGCATGGATCTCTCTAGAAAAGGGGAGCTGTGTGCTGCACAGACTGCATGGGATCTCTCTAGCACAGGGGAGCTGTGTGCTGCACAGACTGCATGGGATCTCTCCAGCACAGGGGAGCTGTGTGCTGCACAGACTGCATGGGATCCCTCTAGCACAGGGGAGCTGTGTGCTGCACAGACTGCATGGGTTCTCTCTAGCACAGGGGAGCTGTGTGCTGCACAGACTGCATGGGATCTCTCTAGCACAGGGGAGCTGTGTGCTGCACAGACTGCATGGGATCTCTCTAGCACAGGGGAGCTGTGTGCTGCACAGACTGCATGGGATCTCTCTAGCACAGGGGAGCTGTGTGCTGCACAGACTGCATGGGATCTCTAGCACAGGGGAGCTGTTTGCTGCACAGACTGCATGGGATCTCTCTAGCACAGGGGAGCTGTGTGCTGCACAGACTGCATGGGATCTCTCTAGCACAGGGGAGCTGTGTGCTGCACAGACTGCATGGGATCTCTCTAGCACAGGGGAGCTGTGTGCCGCACAGACTGCATGGGATCTCTAGCACAGGGGAGCTGTGTGCTGCACAGACTGCATGGGATCTCTAGAACAGGGGAGCTGTGTGCTGCACAGACTGCATGGGATCTCGCTAGCACGGGGGAGCTGTGTGCTGCACAGACTGCATGGGATCTCTCTAGCACAGGGGAGCTGTGTGCTGCACAGACTGCATGGGATCTCTAGCACAGGGGAGCTGTGTGCTGCACAGACTGCATGGATCTCTCTAGCACAGGGGAGCTGTGTGCTGCACAGACTGCATGGGATCTCTCTAGCACAGGGGAGCTGTGTGCTGCACAGACTGCATGGGATCTCTCTAGCACAGGGGAGCTGTGTGCTGCACAGACTGCATGGGATCTCTCTAGCACAGGGGAGCTGTGTGCTGCACAGACTGCATGGATCTCTCTAGCAAAGGGGCGCTGTGTGCTGCACAGACTGCATGGGATCTCTCTAGCACAGGGGAGCTGTGTGCTGCACAGACTGCATGGGATCTCTAGCACAGGGGAGCTGTGTGCTGCACAGACTGCATGGGATCTCTCTAGCACAGGGGAGCTGTGTGCTGCACAGACTGCATGGGATCTCTCTAGCACAGGGGAGCTGTGTGCTGCACAGACTGCATGGGATCTCTCTAGCACAGGGGAGCTGTGTGCTGCACAGACTGCATGGATCTCTCTAGCACAGGGGAGCTGTGTGCTGCACAGACTGCATGGATCTCTCTAGCACAGGGGAGCTGTGTGCTGCACAGACTGCATGGGATCTCTCTAGCACAGGGAAGCTGTGTGCTGCACAGACTGCATGGGGTCTCTCTAGCACGGCGGAGCTGTGTGCTGCACAGACTGCATGGGATCTCTAGCACAGGGGAGCTGTGTGCTGCACAGACTGCATGGGTCTCTAGCACAGGGGAGCTGTGTGCTGCACAAACTGCATGGGATCTCTCTAGGACAGGGGAGCTGTATGCTGCACAGACTGCATGGAATCTCTCTAGCACAGGGGAGCTGTGTGCTGCACAGACTGCATGGGATCTCTCTAGCACAGGGGAGCTGTGTGCTGCACAGACTGCATGGGATCTCTCTAGCACAGGGGAGCTGTGTGCTGCACAGACTGCATGGGGTCTCTCTAGCACGGGGGAGCTGTGTGCTGCACAGACTGCATGGGATCTCTAGCACAGGGGAGCTATGTGCTGCACAGACTGCATGGGTCTCTAGCACAGGGGAGCTGTGTGCTGCACAGACTGCATGGGATCTCTCTAGCACAGGGGAGCTGTGTGCTGCACAGACTGCATGGGTCTCTCTAGCACAGGGGAGCTGTGTGCTGCACAGACTGCAGAGGTCTCTCTAGCACAGGGGAGCTGTGTGCTGCACAGACTGCATGGGATCTCTCTAGCACAGGGGAGCTGTGTGCTGCACAGACTGCATGGGATCTCTAGCACAGGGGAGCGGTGTGCTGCACAGACTGCATGGATCTCTCTAGCACAGGGGAGCTGTGTGCTGCACAGACTGCATGGGGTCTCTCTAGCACAGGGGAGCGGTGTGCTGCACAGACTGCATGGATCTCTCTAGCACAGGGGAGCTGTGTGCTGCACAGACTGCATGGGATCTCTCTAGCACAGGGAAGCTGTGTGCTGCACAGACTGCATGGGATTTCTCTAGCACAGGGGAGCTGTGTGCTGCACAGACTGCATGGGGTCTCTCTAGCACGGCGGAGCTGTGTGCTGCACAGACTGCATGGGATCTCTAGCACAGGGGAGCTGTGTGCTGCACAGACTGCATGGGATCTCTCTAGCACAGGGGAGCTGTGTGCTGCACAGACTGCATGGATCTCTCTAGCACGGCGGAGCTGTGTGCTGCACAGACTGCATGGGATCTCTAGCACAGGGGAGCTGTGTGCTGCACAGACTGCATGGGATCTCTCTAGCACAGGGGAGCTGTGTGCTGCACAGACTGCATGGGATTTCTCTAGCACAGGGGAGCTGTGTGCTGCACAGACTGCAGGGGATCTCTCTAGCACAGGGGAGCTGTGTGCTGCACAGACTGCATGGAATCTCTCTAGCACAGGGGAGCTGTGTGCTGCACAGACTGCATGGAATCTCTAGCACAGGGAAGCTGTGTGCTGCACAGACTGCATGGGATCTCTCTAGCACGGGGGAGCTGTGTGCTGCACAGACTGCATGGGATCTCTAGCACAGGGGAGCTGTGTGCTGCACAGACTGCATGGGATCTCTCTAGCACGGGGGAGCTGTGTGCTGCACAGACTGCATGGGATCTCTAGCACAGGGGAGCTGTGTGCTGCACAGACTGCAGGGATCTCTCTAGCACAGGGGAGCTGTGTGCTGCACAGACTGCAGGGATCTCTCTAGCACAGGGGAGCTGTGTGCTGCACAGACTGCAGGGATCTCTCTAGCACAGGGGAGTTGTGTGCTGCACAGACTGCATGGGATCTCTCTAGCACAGGGGAGCTGTGTGCTGCACAGACTGCATGGGATCTCTCTAGCACAGGGGAGCTGTGTGCTGCACAGACTGCAGAGTTCTCTAGCACAGGGGAGCTGTGTGCTGCACAGACTGCATGGATCTCTCCAGCACAGGGGAGCTGTGTGCTGCACAGACTGCATGGGATCTCTAGCACAGGGGAGCTGTGTGCTGCACAGACTGCATGAGTCTCTCTAGCACAGGGGAGCTGTGTGCTGCACAGACGGCATGGATCTCTCTAGCACAGGGGAGCTGTGTGCTGCACAGACAGCATGGGGTCTCTCTAGCACGGGGGAGCTGTGTGCTGCACAGACTGCATGGGATCTCTAGCACAGGGGAGCTATGTGCTGCACAGACTGCATGGGATCTCTCTAGCACAGGGGAGCTGTGTGCTGCACAGACTGCATGGGGTCTCTCTAGCACGGGGGAGCTGTGTGCTGCACAGACTGCATGGGATCTCTAGCACAGGGGAGCTATGTGCTGCACAGACTGCATGGGATCTCTCTAGCACAGGGGAGCTGTGTGCTGCACAGACTGCATGGGTCTCTCTAGCACAGGGGAGCTGTGTGCTGCACAGACGGCATGAGTCTCTCTAGCACAGGGGAGCTGTGTGCTGCACAGACTGCATGGGATCTCTCTAGCACAGGGGAGCTGTGTGCTGCACAGACTGCATGGGATCTCTAGCACAGGGGAGCTGTGTGCTGCAAAGACTGCATGGATCTCTCTAGCACAGGGGAGCTGTGCGCTGCACAGACTGCATGGGGTCTCCCTAGCACAGGGGAGCGGTGTGCTGCACAGACTGCATGGATCTCTCTAGCACAGGGGCGCTGTGTGCTGCACAGACTGCATGGGATCTCTCTAGCACAGGGGAGCTGTGTGCTGCACAGACTGCATGGGATCTCTCTAGCACAGGGGAGCTGTGTGCTGCACAGACTGCATGGGATCTCTCTAGCACAGGGGAGCTGTGTGCTGCACAGACTGCATGGGATCTCTCTAGCACAGGGGAGCTGTGTGCTGCACAGACTGCAGGGATCTCTCTAGCACAGGGGAGCTGTGTGCCGACAAAGAGAGATCCCAAGGAACCAGACCCTCTATTCCAGGACACAGCGGTCCCTGAAACCCGCCAGGGGGTGCACCCCACAGACACCCACCCAGACCCGGAGACTGATATAAAGAGCCCCTGCTTACAGGTACCTCTTTGGACTCAGAGGTTGGTAAGAGGCCTATCCCCCCAGCCCTGCAGATAGTGACTGGGAGAGTGAGTTATCCTTTACACCGGGAGAGGATGTCTGATTTGTTTCTGCTGACATGAAGCTGTATTGTTTTGAAGTTACGGGCTCAATAAATGCCACTGCTTATTTCCCCAATCTATGACTCCCTGGTTGTACCTTTGCATTCATGTCCTACACCCCCCCAAAAACAATTTACCAGAATTACTACCCCCCCCCCCCCCCACAGATAGGAAACAGGGGATCTCCGGACCTGAACCGCATTAATTTCAGCTCAGAGGACACCCTGCTTCCTGAGATACCGGTATCTCTTGCTCAGGTTTAAATGTCCCATCACATGGACCAATAGGAAGCCATGATGTCAATGGCGGCTTCCTATTGGCCCATGTAACAGGGGCTTTAATCCTGAGCAGGAGATACCAACATCCCCTAAGGAGGTAAGTATCTCAGGAAGCAGGGGGACCCCGGAATGAATGCGGTTCAGCTCCAGGGACCCCCTGCTTCAATCCCACATATATTAAAGCAGCAGTGCTTACTACACTTTCCCTCTTGCCGCCCCCTGTGACCTGCTGCCCCTAGCCGGCACCTTAACTGCTTACCGCCTAGGGACGGGCCTGAGCAGCCCCTTATGAGAGAGCAGTGAGAGACAGGCACACGGACTTAAGCAGAAGAATTTTTATGTGCCAGATATAGACCAACGTTTCGGCAGGATCACGCTGCCTTTGTCCCTTATGAGAGCCACGGTAATTGAAAGGACACCGCCCTTAGTAGAGAACGCCAACAGTTCTAAGCAATCTGGGAGAATAAGGAAGTATCAATGTGGCCCCCGTCAGACACGCGATTAGGGTGCTACCTTACGGTGCACTACTGTGCATGTCATTTGGGTGCTAAACATTTTAGGCCTCTTTCTACAGGAGATACCTGCCCTACCAAACATTGTATTAACACCTCTGGTCTGAGCATTAAGGTTATAGTGCGAGTCTTATGTATTGGTATTTATTTACCTATTGGGTTTTAGTATGCTCTTACTGCACCTCTGTTGGGACACCATCCTTTGGCCTAAGAAGGTTTTCCTATTGGGGACTATAAAGCACTGTGGCTTTTTAATAGCTCCATCTCAGTGGTGGCCCACTTCAGTCTTCAAGGGCATCCAACAGGTCAGGTTTTAAGGATATCCCTGCTTCAGCACAGGTGGCTCAGTCATTGATTGAGCAACTGCTTGAGTCACCTGTGCTGAAACAGGGATATCCTTAAAACCTGACCTGTTGGTTGCCCTTGGGGACTGGAGTTGTCCACTCCTGCTCTATCTGATCTAGCTAAGTATCCTTGTTGAAGCAGCAGTAAACTGCGAAACGCATTGGGGACGCTTCTTTGGCTTTCTTGACGATCTGCAGTGTGAGCTGAGGCAGCCCAAAGGAGACAGCGACAGGCCGTTGAGTGAGCTAAAGACCTAACATTTTATTCCGATTTTTATCGACCTTTTTTAAAATATTTGCTACTCTATGAAAGGCGGTTTCTGGTGCTTCTGTTTTTAGATAAATTGACACCTACTAATTGTCAACTAATACAGACCGTGAGCAGCCACCATATCATGCTGCTATGTTACTGGTATTTTTTTTCTTAGGTCAACTGTACATAAAACATTTTATGTACTAAAGTACGCCTCTGAAAATGTGCTGCGTCCTCCCCGAGACCTCTAACGTCTCCTTTACTGAAGGACCCGCAGAGCATCGAGGAACATCTCAGCGGGGGATATTGCTGTTATTTACGTCCTAAGTGGAACTGAATCCAACGGGCAAATCTAATAAGCGCGTTTCTTCTCCTTCTCATCCGAATCTGTGACCTGACCTGTTCACATTAAATTGGGTCTCCTTCCAGTAAAGATCACACTTACCCCCCTCACCCGGCACAGCCGGAACCCGCCCGGCATTAAGGACGAGATACAAGACCTTTGATTCTGTGAATGAATATTGAATAGTTCTATTTCTCGTGTCGTCGTCCACTAAAAGGCAGCGGCTAAACTCTAGCTCACGTGTCGTTCTAAGCAGATACGCATCTCTTATTGATGGGCTGTCATGTTAGTCTGGGAGAAGGTTTCCACTGTCACCCCCCAGACACAATAGTGAAGTTATTAAAAGCCTCCTGTTCTAGGGCATCTCCTTTCAAAGCCCCGCAGAAGCACAGATCTGTTAGCAGCCATCGCTGGGCTGGCAGACAAGGGCATCCATAATTCATCCATCAGAATGAGCTTACAGCGGAAATGAAGCATATGTAAAAAAAAAAAAACAAGATTACCCACTACCTGCCCCTTGCACTAGTTTGGTACTAATCCAGGCGTGGCCTTCAAGGGCCACCAACGGGTCAGGTTTTAAAGATATCCCTGCTTCAGCACAGGTGGCTCAGTCAACGATTGAACCACCTGTGCTGAAGCAGGGATATCCTGCAAACCTGGCCTGTTTGCGGCCCTCGAGGACTGGAGTTGTGCTGGCCTGGTGTACACTGTAATTTCCTCCATGAAGACGCCCCCTACTGGTGCATTTGGAAAACCTAGAACAAATCTCCACTTTTCCAAGGCCAATACGGATACTTGAACTTTGGATGACATTAAGTTATGACTGCCCCGCACCTCTGGAAGGCCCTTCCTCTCAATACCCAACTACCACCCTCTCTATCCACCTTTAAGACCCACTTGCTTAAAGAAGCATGAGTTGCTCCATGGCTAATACTAGACACATGATACATAAAGCTTGGCCCCCTGCAGACGCACTTACCAGAACTCGCTCCTACTGTCTCTGTACGTTCTCCCTACCTACCAATTAGATTGTAAGCTCTTCGGGGCAGGGACTTCTCTTCCTTAATGTTACTTTTATGTCTGAAGCACTTATTCCCCTGATCTGTTATTTATATTATCTGTTATTTATTTGATTACCACATGTATTACTGCTGTGAAGCGCTATGTACATTAATGGCGCTATATAAATAAAGACATACAATACAATGTACGGTGCAGCGCAAACTTCCACTAATACTCGCGCTTCTCATCTATGACACATTGAGGTTTCCCTTACAAATTGATCATCACCTTATTTCCTTCCTCCATAGTGATGCGTTTACCACTATTGACAACTAAACTTAGGCCGGGGCCATGGTGCCTTCGCCCGCGCGGAGGCTGGAAGTGACCCGCGTGCAGCGGGTGCTTTCCCCGTCCATGGTGGACGGGCCGTGGGGGGGCGCTCCTAGGGGCATCACGGAGCTGGTTCGCCCTCATTGGGCGAACTGCTCACGTGACCTGCGTGTCGCGCCAAGAAATCAGTTTCAACTGATTTCTTGCGCAATCCCCTCCTGCCTCCGCCCGCGCGGTCTATGGGCGCGATCAAAGCCTTTAGGCAGTCTGATTGCGCCCCCTCCCACTCCATGGACTCAGCCTTAGCCTCCAAAGTGCCAGATGCTCTTGAAACGGCCAACAGCTCTGCAACTGGAGGGGTTAAGATAACCCTATAAATGGCATTTTTCCGACAGGACGGTTGACGTATCTCCCCCTATACAAACGAATTAAGCGCAGCAAAGTTTTTGAAAGCCCAATAATGTGCGTCTCCGTCGTCTTCCAGGGGCGCTAACTAAATTGTTTGAACGAGCCGTTTTCCGCTGAACATCGATGTTGACGTCAATGGGCATTTTTGGGCCAAAAATATCTAAAACGCCCACTTCAGACTGTATAGATTTACACCCTTTGCTGTGTGGTAGTGAGCAGTCATACTCAGTGATGCTCTATATTGTCGCATGGTCATTATCAGCGAAGGGCTCCAGAAGGGATAACACAATTCTAACGTCTCACTACTGGGAAGGAAAGCAGTGCCGTGCTACAGTACAGGGGGGCTCAAGTCCTCAAGCCCCCCCCCCCCACTCCAACAGGACAGGTTTTCAGGATATCCCTACTTCAGCACAGGTGGCGTAATCAGTCCCTGCTTCGACTGAGCCTCTGATTGAGCCACCTGTGCTGCAGCCGGGCTATCCTGAAAACCTGACCTGTTGGGAGGCTTGAGGACTGGAGTTGAGAACCCTGCTATAGTAGACGATACCGGTATGTTGTGACATATTCTGGCAACCTGTGACATTCTTCCCCACCTTCATTCTCTTCCTGTCTATTACACGTCATAACACCCTTGTGTCATTTCAACAAAGTTCCCCTGGTTACTTTGGTGAAGATTAAGACTGCAGGCTCTGAGCACACAGGCAACGCGAGGTTTGAAAAACAGGTCCGGATCATACGCTCCGGTTGGCCGAGCTGGCTTGGCAGCATAACCGCTGACATTTCATCACTTCTAATGAAGCCAAAACAATCTCCGTAGCCTGGAGCTTCTCGACTGGAAGGCAGGATATGAACCATAGTTTTATCTGCCAACCTGGGCTGCTGGCAAGGACCCACATACAGGTGACTGTTGCAGAAAGGCGATCCTGGCACACGTCAACCGGTAAACAATAATTATACAGTGCAAAGAAAGGAAAGCTGCAAAAAGGGCCCCCACTTTGC
The DNA here is from genome assembly GCF_040206685.1 of Ascaphus truei. Taxonomy (NCBI): domain Eukaryota; kingdom Metazoa; phylum Chordata; class Amphibia; order Anura; family Ascaphidae; genus Ascaphus; species Ascaphus truei. Next base: position 5,763,194 of record NC_134499.1, read on the forward strand.
TGAACTCGGGTCACTGCGTTTTCTGCGCTTCAGGAGTTGTGCTACCAGCTCCCATCAAACTATCATTGAGGTGTCGGTAGGAAGAGGTGAGCGGCTCGTGTGTGATTGCTGGGTGAGGTTTGAGAGGTCTTAATCCCGAGGTCATAAGAAAGGTGTTACACTGGGTAGGGCAAACTACAGCCTAGTGTGCCGCAGAAATAAACACCGCAAATACAAAGAAATGGGTAAAAGAAAGAAAAAGTAAGTAAAAAAAAAATTACAAATGTGAAACACCCAAAGTGCTCGGTGCAAAGTAGCTAATGAACGATATATTGATATGTATTCCTGATTACTGTTAGAGCTGGGTGTTAAAGCTGCAGACCAGGCAATATCCTAGATGTGTGTTTAAAAAAAAAATCAGTTCTGTATTGTGAGAAAATACTTGTAGCATTTAAAAAAAAAAACCAAACAAACAAAACTCAGAATTTAATTTTTTATGTATTATAATGTAACAAGCCTTTTTTTTCTATAGCAACCATTGCAAAGTCACATCCCCTTCCTCTTCTGAAACAGGCTCTGTCACACCCATTTTTGAGCCCTGCCCTCTTTCTAGCAGTGCACCAACTGTATCTAGTGACTGCCTGGTCACATGATCTTCCCCACTGAACTTTGCATCTTTGGTCCTCTTCTGCTGCACTGACAGCCATTTAGTGAACCCCCGTGCCGAATCTTTGCCGATCGATCACAGGAGAAAGGATCGATTGGCAACTTAGCTAATTACTTATCATTATGTGAATTGTATTGCTGCACATATTAAAGATTTTTTTTTTTTTTTAAATGTCAGCTGGGACTGCTGCTTTAAGAGTTCCCTGACTTCTGTAAATGAACAAAGCTCAGAAAGTGACCCTGTTGGGTGGAAATCATTGGTCTATGTAAATGTATGTATGTATGTATGTATGTATGTATGTATGTATGTATGTGTGTATGTATGTATGTATGTATGTCTTTATTTATATAGCGCCATTAGTGTACATAGCGCCTCACAGTAGTAATACATGTGACAATCATATAAATTATAAATAATATAAATAACAGATCATGGGAATAAGTGCTTCAGACATAAAAGTAACATTTAGGAAGGAGTCCCTGCTCCGAGGAGCTTACAATCTAATTGGTAGGTAGGGAGAACGTACAGAGACAGTGGGAGGGCGTTCAGGTAAGTGCGTCTGCAGGGGGCCAAGCTTTATGTATGAGGTGTATAGTGTTAGCCATGGGGCTACTCATATGCTTCGTTAAGCAAGTGTGATTTAAGGTGGGTCTTAAAGGTGGATAGAGAGGGTGCTAGTCGGGTATTGAGGGGCAGGGCATTCCCGAGGTGCGGGGCAGTCAGTGAGAAAGGTTTAAGGCGGGAGAGGGCTTTAGATACAAAGAGGGTAGAGAGAAGACATCCTTGAGCAGAACGCAAGAGTCGGGATGGTGCATAGCGAGAAATTAGGGATGAGATGTAAGGAGGGGCAGAAGAGTGTAAAGCTTTAAAAGTGAGGAGGAGAATTGAGTGTGTGATACAGGATTTGCTAGGAAGCCAGGAGAGAGATTTCAGCAGGGGAGACGCTGAGACAGATTTCGGAAAGAGTAGAGTGATTCTGGCAGCAGCGTTTAGGATAGATTGTAGGGGAGACAGGTGAGAGGCAGGTTAAATATAACCCCTTCCAGAAGAAAATGACCGTGTCAACTTGTTTGTTATGCAGCCACGGTTGTCTTACCTGCTTCAATCTACACTCTATTGCTGAGCAGACATTGGTACCGTCAGGCTCACATTGCATGGAAAGTAATCCGGATGTGAGCTAAGCCCCCCTTTGAATAGACTCATTGAATGTGAATGTATTTCGGCACTGTTGGTGATCCTGCTTATCACAAGTAGGATGTTGGTTCCAAACTCCTTGGGACGGGGTTCCATTTTGCTTTCTTTTATGGCTGGTGCAATGTGTCTAATTCCTAGTACTTCAATGTCTGTTCTGTAGCACGCTGCATACATGGCAATATACATCCAATATACATGTTCATAAAGAAACACTTTCCTCTGTCGTACTGCATTTGTAGATTTCTTCCTCACCATGAAATATCTGATGCTGAGAAATGTCCCTTAAGTGCTAGATTGGTTGCAAATCGACAACTTAACAACTGTGCCTTGTTAAAGTTTAAAGTGTTGTGGTTGAAGTAGCTGTCTGTGAGTAGGTTACTGGCTCCGCACTTCTGTAACCCGGGCTGTGCTGAAAAGCTGTGTAATGCTGCAGGCAGAAGCTTACACTGATCCATGTTGAAATGGATAAGAAGCAAAAGGTGACACTGTGTGAGTGCTCATTTGCATGTCACTACCCAGAATCCCTGGCTGCAGTGGAAGCTGTGTATGCTAAGAGATAATGGGGAATAGCAGGGTCGCAGGCCGGTCTGAAACATGGGAATGTGCTCACAAGGTATATCTTTATTTGGTGGACATAACAAAAATCCAAATGAGTGACTTGAAGATTTTGGAAACCAATGGAATGATATTGGTCTCTGAGTAACGCCCCAATGACGTGTATGAGACATCTTATGCTGGGAATGAGGCTTGTTTTACCTGCTCGTCTTGGGCCATGTTACATGTTACTTGGTAAAATGCTGGGAGTGGCACCAGAAATGTGAAACTATTGTGAGGGGGGTTTTCTAACCATTAACCATAGCCAACCATAGGAGCTTCCAGCTGAAAGCGATAGGAAGGGGTTAATGCCACCTGGAGGTGGCACTTTGTGGGGAGGTTGCCCTTCTTCTTTTATATCAGTAAGTCACTGGTATCAAGCCTGCAAACAATACACGTTAGACATGTCCCTGCTATTGTCCAATGATGGTCTACACCTGAAAACCTGACCTGTTGGTGGCCCTTGATGACTGGAGTTGGCCGCTCCTGCTCTACAGCAATATGCCACAAATGTTATGGACTGTGCGGGGTGGCAAAGTCATATTTGGCCCCTCACCCTGGAAGCTGCCCGATCCCAGTATTGCAGTTTGCACCGGTTCATTGTTGACTCATATCATTAAGACTCACGGCGATAACCTTGATTCCGCGTGGGACTTTGTGAGATGTATGTATGAATGTAAAGGTGGTGCGATTCCGCTGGCATTGCAGTATACACGCTCAGTGTCATTTAGTAGTGATTTAGTCATGTAGTGCTCTGAATGTAAGATTATATGACTTCATATGAAGGTAATTGGTGGGAATGTGGCCCTACTAAATCTGAGCCAGAATCCAGCAGTGTCACGGCTCCATCAACCACGGTCCCTCAAAGAGGAAGGGACAGTTCTGCAGAATACGTCGACGACGTCTCAAGTCACCTTGTGTCTCAGTTGCTCAGCTGAGCGCTTTTCATGCACTGCATCCAAACATACAAACATAGTCATTCACATTACTGGGTATATCATACAGTAACTCAGGGACGCTCAACTTCAGTCATCAAGCCCCTCCCCCCCCCCTCCCAACAGGTCAGGTTTTCAGGATATCCCTGCTTCAGCACAGGTGACTCAATCAGTCACTGCTCCAGCACAGGTGGTACAGTCTTTGACTGAGCCACTGATTGAGCTACCTGTGCTGAAGCTGGGATATACTGAAAACCTGACCTGTTAGGGGGTGCTTGAGGACCGGAGTTGAGCCCCCCTGCAATAACCTAATCCCTAAAATGTGCTTAATCCCCCATTGGCTCTTTATAAGATATCCCTTGATGTGCAATGTAAATGTTCCTGATGCTACCCTCAAAGATGGTTTTTTGTCCTACGAAGATGTATGAACCATTGAAAGAGTTTATTTTGATTTTTTAAGGGCTGTCGCCTCATGTGACAGCCCCTGAACCAATCAAATGCCAGTACGCCCGCGCCGCCGCCGCAAAACGAAATATAACTTTTGCTAGCGGCGACGTCACCCGTCCCGCCGCGTCGCCCGTTCCGGGCACTATACGTGCGGTTTAACACAGAGGCTCCTCACTCCAGTCCTAACAGTGCAGGCTTTAAGTGTAACCCTGCTCCAGCACAGTCCAAATGCTTGGGCCACCTTGGCTAGTGAAAGGCTAGCATAAAAACCTGCACTGTTAGTGCTCCTTCAGGACTGGAGTTGGGAACTTCTGCAAGAGCGTGCAGCGTCAGGTCAATAGCTCGAAGAGAACATGAGGACCCAGAAGAGGCACGCACTCATTCCCGGACTCGGAAATCTGCTGGGTGTCATGGCTGGAGCGTGGGTAAGGAGACGCCTAATGTGTGTATAAATCCTCCTTCCTATGACCTATATAGTTACATAGTAGATGAGGTTGAAAAAAGACGTACGTCCATCAAGTTCAAAGTATGCTAAATTTAGACAATAGATACTTTATCCCATATCTATACTTCCTTATTGATCCAGAGGAAGGCAAACAAAAAACCCCAGAGTCATATCATCCAATGATATCTCATAAGGGGGAAAATAAATTATTTCCGGACTCCAAGAATTGGCAATCGGATTAATCCCTGGATCAACATCCTTCCCATGTATACTTATTTGGTATATCCCTGTATACCTTTCCTTTCTAAATAGATACCCAACCTTTTTTTGAACAAATCTATTGTATCTGCCATCACAGTCTCCATGGGTAATGAATCCCACATTTTAACTGCCCTTACTGTAAAGGACCCTTTCCTTTGTTGCTGGTGAATTCTCCTTTCCTCCAACCTTAAGGGATGGCCCCGAGTCCTTTGTACTGCCCGTGGGATGAATAGTTATTGTGAAAGCTCTTTGTACTGTCCCTAAATATATTTGTATATAGTTATCATATCCCCTCTTAGACGCCTCTTTTCTAATGTAAATAAATCAAATTTAGCTAGCCTCTCCTCATAAGTTAGATTGTCCATCCCCTTTATTAATTTGGTGGCTCTTCTCTGCACTCTCTCTAGTTCCATAATGTCTTTTCTAAGGAGTGGTGCCCAAAATTGTACTCCATATTCAAGGTGTGGTCTTACTAATGCTTTATAGAGGAAACATACTTGAAATAAGAAAAAGTATTGATCGATAAGAGAAAAAGGAATCGGGAACCTGTAGCACCTACAGTAATTTATTTATATACCACAAGTATATTTATCTGACCTAGAATGACTAGATCTTTCTGCTTTTAGTCCTTTGCAAATTAAACATTAGCCCACACTGTCCCACACCCACAGTAACCCCTACCAACCAGTGTGCCCAAGCACTGCAATCTACTGTCCCACACCCACAGTAACCCCTACCAACCAGTGTGCCCAAGCACTGCCATCTACTGTCTCACACCCACAGTCACTCCTACCAACCAGTGTGCCCAAGCACTGCCATCTACTGTCCCACACCCACAGTAACCCCTACCAACCAGTGTGCCCAAGCACTGCAATCTACTGTCCCACATCCACAGTCACTCCTACCAACCATTGTGCCCAAGCACTGCCATCTACTATCCCACACCCACGGTCACTCCTACCAACCATTGTGCCCAAGCACTGCCATCTACTATCCCACACCCACAGTCACTCCTACCAACCAGTGTGCCCAAGCACTGCAATCTACTGTCCCACACCCACAGTCACCCCTACCAACCAGTGTGCCCAAGCACTGCCATCTACTGTCCCACACCCACAGTCCCTCCTACCAACCAGTGTGCCCAAGCACTGCCATCTACTGTCCCACACCCACAGTCACCCCTACCAACCAGTGTGCCAAAGCACTGCCATCTACTGTCCCACACCCACAGTCACTCCTACCAACCAGTGTGCCCAAGCACTGCCATCTACTGTCCCACACCCACAGTCACCCCTACCAACCAGTGTGCCCAAGCACTGCCATCTACTGTCCCACACCCACAGTCACCCCTACCAACCAGTGTGCCCAAGCACTGCCATCTACTGTCCCACACCCACAGTCACCCCTACCAACCAGTGTGCCCAAGCACAGCCATCTACTGTCCCACACCCACAGTCACTCCTACCAACCAATGTGCCCAAGCACTGCAATCTACTGTCCCACACCCACAGTCACTCCTACCAACCATTGTGCCAAGCACTGCCATCTACTGTCCCACACCCACAGTCACTCCTACCAACCAGTGTGCCCAAGCACTGCCATCTACTGTCCCACACCCACAGTCCCTCCTACCAACCAGTGTGCCCAAGCACTGCCATCTACTGTCCCACACCCACAGTCACCCCTACCAACCAGTGTGCCAAAGCACTGCCATCTACTGTCCCACACCCACAGTCACTCCTACCAACCAGTGTGCCCAAGCACTGCCATCTACTGTCCCACACCCACAGTCACCCCTACCAACCAGTGTGCCCAAGCACTGCCATCTACTGTCCCACACCCACAGTCACCCCTACCAACCAGTGTGCCCAAGCACTGCCATCTACTGTCCCACACCCACAGTCACCCCTACCAACCAGTGTGCCCAAGCACAGCCATCTACTGTCCCACACCCACAGTCACTCCTACCAACCAATGTGCCCAAGCACTGCAATCTACTGTCCCACACCCACAGTCACTCCTACCAACCATTGTGCCAAGCACTGCCATCTACTGTCCCACACCCACAGTCACTCCTACCAACCAGTGTGCCCAAGCACTGCCATCTACTGTCCCACACCCACAGTCACCCCAACCAACCAGTGTACCCAAGCACTGCCATCTACTGTCCCACACCTAGTCACCCCTACCAACCAGTGTGCCCAAGCACTGCCATCTACTGTCCCACACCCACAGTCCCTCCTACCAACCAGTGTGCCCAAGCACTGCCATCTACTGTCCCACACCCACAGTCACCCCAACCAACCAGTGTGCCCAAGCACTGCCATCTACTGTCCCACACCTAGTCACCCCTACCAACCAGTGTGCTTAAGCACTGCCATCTACTGTCCCACACCCACAGTCACCCCTACCAACCAGTGTGCCCAAGCACTGCCATCTACTGTCCCACACCCACAGTCACCCCTACCAACCAGTGTGCCCAAGCACTGCCATCTACTGTCCCACACCCACAGTCCCTGCTACCAACCCGTGTACCCAAGCACTGCCATCTACTGTCCCACACCCACAGTCACCCCTACCAACCACTGTGCCCGGGCACTGCCATCTACTGTCCCACACCCACAGTCACTCCTACCAACCACTGTGCCCGGGCACTGCCATCTACTGTCCCACACCCACAGTCACTCCTACCAACCAGTGTGCCCAAGCACTGCCATCTACTGTCCCACACCCACAGTCACCCCTACCAACCAGTGTGCCCAAGCACTGCCATCTACTGTCCCACTCCCACAGTCACTCCTACCAACCATTGTGCCAAGCACTGCCATCTACTGTCCCACACCCACAGTCACCCCTACCAACCAGTGTGCCCAAGCACTACCATGTACTGTCCCACACCCACAGTCACTCCTACCAACCACTGTGCCCAAGCACTGCCATCTACTGTCCCACACCCACAGTCACCCCTACCAACCAGTGTGCCCAAGCACTGCCATCTACTGTCCCACACCCACAGTCACCCCTACCAACCAGTGTGCCCAAGCACTGCCATCTACTGTCCCACCCACAGTCACTCCTACCAACCAGTGTGCCCAAGCACTGCCATCTACTGTCCCACACCCACAGTCACTCCTACCAACCAGTGTGCCCAAGCACTGCCATCTACTGCACTTATTCCCTCACCTGCTGTCTCTGTAAGTCTCCCAACATACCACATAGATTGTAAGCTCTCCGGGGCAGGGATTTCCTTTCCTATTGTCTGACTTTGCTGCGCTTACTGTATTATACATACGGTGTTGTCTTTGTAAAACGCTGAGTACACTGTGGGTGCTTTATACATAATGATATACATAGATACATACAACTATATTCAGCCAGCCTGTTAATTGCACAAAAAAACATTACAAGATACGTCAGACAACGACGCGTAATCCTCATCCCAAGAGTTCCATGCGGCTGAATGTGAGTATAATCTCTGAATTAGTATAATAGTATATGAGTATAATCTCTGAATTAGTATAATAGTATATGAGTATAATCTCTGAATTAGTATAATAGTATATGAGTATAATCTCTGAATTAGTATAATAGTATATGAGTATAATCTCTGAATTAGTATAATAGTATATGAGTATAATCTCTGAATTAGTATAATAGTATATGAGTATAATCTCTGAATTAGTATAATAGTATATGAGTATAATCTCTGAATTAGTATAATAGTATATGAGTATAATCTCTGAATTAGTATAATAGTATATGAGTATAATCTCTGAATTAGTATAATAGTATATGAGTATAATCTCTGAATTAGTATAATAGTATATGAGTATAATCTCTGAATTAGTATAATAGTATATGAGTATAATCTCTGAATTAGTATAATAGTATATGAGTATAATCTCTGAACGGCTGAATGTGAGTATAATCTGTTACAGAAAGACGTGTGATACACAGGGAGGCCACACGTCCCATTCTACGTCCATCATATTCGCAGGATCACTTTCTGCTGAGAAATTGTGCTCTTGGCCTTAAATTCTGGGGGGCCTTAAATTCTGGGGGGCCTAGTCCCATAGCTCCGAAGCTGCCATAGAAGTCGCGGGATGAAATGTGTGAAAAAACGTATTCTCTATTGCAAGTCGCATTATTTCAACCGGATTGGCAGAGCCGGATTGGCAGAGCCGGATAGGCAGAGCCGGATTGGCAGAGCCGGATTGGCAGAGCCGGATTGGCAGAGCCGGATAGGCAGAGCCGGATTGGCAGAGCCGGATTGGCAGAGCCGGATTGGCAGAGCCGGATAGGCAGAGCCGGATTGGCAGAGCCGGAATGACACGGCTTCCCGCACGGTTCGGACATGCGAGACGGGCTTACGGAATAGCACAGCGCGCCAGTGCCATCGGAAAGGCTCTTTAGAAGCGGTATGTCGGTGCTACGAGAATAGGCCCTCACCAGAACCCTTGCCCCGGAACTGCCATTCACTGCACTGACACCTTCAGTGCAGGGGGCTCAACTCCAGTCCTCAAGCCCCCCCAACAGGTCAGGTTTTCAGGGTAACCCTGCTACAGCACAGGTGGTGCAGTTTTTGACTGAGCCTCTGATTGAGCCACCTGTGCTGAAGCTGGGATATCCTGAAAACCTGACCTGTTGGCGGGGAGGACGCTGGAGGAGTGGAGTTGAGCCCCTTTCCTTATTGTCTGTGTAAGTCTGCAAACATGGGACTTTGATTGTAAGCTCTTCGCTGCAGGGATGTCTTTCCTATCGTGTTCCTGTATGCGTGATGCAGTTATTGTATTATATCTCCCTTTGTGTTACCCAGGAGTACAATGAAAGAGATACGGGGAAATCTGACTAACGCTGTCTATGAAATGACAAAGCAAAGTAGCTATTTTAAACAGAATCAAATGTCTCTTTACACAGGGTTGAAGCAGGGGGTCTCCAGAACTGAACCCCGTTAATTTCAGCTCCGGATACCCCTGCTTCCGGAGATACAGACCTCCGTAGGGGGCGCCAGTAGCCGCTTCAGCTGAGTAGCTGGGTTAACATTATGGGCGCGTTTCAAAGCTCCCGCGCCCTTTGGGCCAATAGGAAGCCGTGATGTCATCCGGTGCGGCTTCCTATTGGCCCACGTGACGCCGAGTTTTAAAAAGCAGAGAGATACCGGCGCCCCCTTCTGTATATCGGGACGCAGGGGGTCCCCAGAGCTAACAGGAATGGGGTTAAGCTCCAGAGAGACCCCCAGCTTCAATCCCGAGTAAAAAAATAAATGCAAACAAATAAATAAGCGCTGGGACTGGCGCAGCAAATGGAATATTATTACACATCGGTGCGACAGAGTTACCAGGGGACCCGTCAGTCAGCGGCTGCAATTCCAGGCATCTTGCATTGTACACATTGGGACAAGTCACTGCAAAATGTAAGCCCATACATATAATAACTCCATACTGTATACATGTCTGTTTATCACTGCGATGACTACATTTCAGTGGCATTTCTCTGGTCCGATGCTGTGTCTTACCGGCGGTGGGAGAGGTTACACGGAGTAATAGAAGCTGTCACTTGATGCATGTATAGTGATGGGGTATATTTACAACTGCACATCTTTCTGTCAATCTCCAAAGCTATCAACCTTATCTATGAAACCTGCATCCAGTGTATGCAGCATGACACAGGACACAGTATATGTGACACAGATAAGGACATTCTTATTTATCATTGACACAGTACCATGCCTGGAAACGAATAACTCGCCACATAACAGCATTGTAGAGGCTCTTACCTTCTGTAGGCGATGTCTGTAACTGTCTGCACAGGCCGTCCGAGTCACCGTAGCTGTCCTTAATTTTAACCACTGCCTCGCCCCCTCGCAGCTCCATGAGGGAGCGCAGATCGTCCAGGGTGCACCCAAACTCGCCTGCATGGTTAGCGTCATTTCTTTGGTTCTTGGAATAGAAATCACTATTACTCATGTCACCCATTGCCACTTGTTTGGTTCTTCCGGGCACCCCAGGTATCCCTCGGTGAGCAGAAGTGAGAAGGAGAAGAAGAAAAAGACAACCCACCAAGCAGTAAGAACCGGGAAAAGAATCTACCGCTCAAAATGTCCGAGGTTTGGCCGCAAGGCCAGAGACGGGGAAATCCAGTGTTGTTTCTGATCGACCGAGCTAGGAGCCGTTCCTGGGAAGAGCGACGGGTGCCCCAGCCAAATCCGCAGGGTGCTTTGCTGCTTTCACGGCTGCAGCACAGCTTCTTTCCATTCACCGCTTCCCATGGTGATAAATGCGGGCGTTAGCAGCTGCATGTTCGCCCTTATCTGCGGCACCTTCACGGACAGAGAGGGAAAAAACACAGAGAGGGAAAGCATGAGAACAACCAACTTTGTTGATTCTACCGGAGAGTCACCCCACCCGCGCTGATGCCTTTTGAAGGCTCCCACTCAAACATCATTTTACAATAGGACTTGGAAATGCTGCTAACGCACAGCCCAATGTGAGCGGGGAATGCCGCTGTCTCAGGCAGGATGCTGCAGCCAGGGAGAGCACCGCCTCTCGCATTGGTCAAGTCAAGTGAGATGGCTCATGTATATTGATGAGGAAGCCATTCCGTGCGTCGGCTTAGATGTGCCTGAGTTACGTGGGCAGGTTTACACATCAATCTTTTATTGGCCCAAGGGAGCGCAGGGGACGAGGGGAAAAAACTAAGTAAACACCCCCCCCCCTGATATAAATAATACAGAATTTGATTAGAAAGGCTACATTCATAGCATACCTGGGATGTCTAAATTTGGGCAACTCCTGTCCTCAACGGCCACCAACAGGTCAGGTTTTCGGGGTATCCCTGCTTCAGCACAGGTGCTGCTGTCATTGACTGAGCCACCTAGGCTGAAGCAGGGATATCCTGAAAACCTGACCTGTTGGTGGCCCTTGAGGACTGGAGTTGACCAGCCCTGACCCGAATACTTTGTATCTCTAGGTGACCTAATAACATCTTTTGGGTTTAAATATCACCTCTATGCTGACGACACACAAATATACTTTTCAACACCTGACCTTACACCTGCTATACAGACCAAAGTTTCTGAATGTCTCTCTGCTATATCATCCTGGATGGCCCTCCGTCGCCTTAAACTCAACATGGCTAAAACAGAGCTCCTCATACTTCCTCCCAAACCTGGCCCTACTACCTCCTTCCACATTACTGTTGGAACTACGATCATTCACCCAGTAGCCCAAGCACGCTCCCTAGGGGTCACACTCGACTCCTCTCTCACATTCGCCCCTCACATTCAAAACATTTCTAAAACGTGTCGCTTTTTCCTCCGCAATATAACAAAGATACGCCCTTTCCTCTGTTGCTCGACTGCTAAAACTCTGACTCAGGCCCTCATTCTCTCCCGTCTTGATTAGTGTAACCTCCTGCTGTCCGGCCTTCCTGCCTCTCGCCTGTCTCCCCTACAATCTATCCTTAACGCTGCTGCCAGAATCACTCTACTCTTTCCTAGATCTGTCACAGCATCTCCCCTCCTGAAATCCCTCTCCTGGCTTCCGATCAAATCCCGCATCTCACACTCCATTCTTCTCCTCACTTTTAAAGCTTTACACTCTTCTGCCCCTCCTTACATCTCATCCTAATCTCTCACTATACACCCCTCTGCCCCTCCTTACATCTCAACACTAATTTCTCTTATGCACCATCCAGACTCTTGCGTTCTTCTCAAGGATGTCTTCTTTCTACCCCCTTTTTATCTAAAGCCCTCTCCCGCCTTAAACCTTTCTCACTGATTGCCCCACACCTCTGGAATGCCCTTCCCCTCAGTACCCGACTAGCACCCTCTCTATCCACCTTTAAGACCCACCTTAAGACACACTTGCTTAAAGAAGCATACGAATAGCACTGTGAATATTCTGAACACATAAAGCTTGGCCCCCTGCAGACGCACTTACCAGAACTCCCTCCTACTGTCTCTGTACGTTCTCCCTACCTACCAATTAGACTGTAAGCTCCTCGGGCAGGGACTCCTCTTCCTTAATTTTATGTTTATGTCTGAATAACTTATTCCCATGATCTGTTATTTATATTATCTGTTATTTATTCGATTACCACGTGTATTACTGCTGTGAAGCGCTATGTACATTAATGGCGCTATATAAATAAAGACATACAATACAATACAATATTTATAGTGTTCAACAAGAATGCAATAACATGCAGACAGAGCTTGCTTTAAAACACCTTTGTATATTTAGCCTGTCCCATTAAAGCTGCCGCCGCACTCAGCACTATTTTTTTGTACTATTAATATATATTTTGTTTATATGTTAAAATCTAGGAGATTTACGCGTTGGAAATATTTAGTGCCGGGGTGTTAAAATGGAGCTCTCTCAGAGCCCAGTGCCGTGTAAAGGTCACCGTGGTATAACCTTAGATGCTAGAGGTCACGTTTTATTAACACTATAAAGACTAAACCGCACGGTATGCGCAGGTGCTCACATTATATGAGTTTAGGCGGCAATCCAAGCCGTTCTTTTTCCATTTGGTTGAAGCAGGGGGTCTCCGGAGCAGACCCTCGTTAATTTCCGCTCCGGGGTCCCTCCTGCTTCCTGAGATACAGGCCTCCGTAGGGGGCGTCGGTAACCGCTCCGCTCGGCTGGCAGGGTTCACATTATGGCGGAGTTTCAAAGTTATCGCGCCCTGGAGGCCAATAGGAAGCCATGACATCATCCAGTGCGGCTTCCGATACGCCCGCGTGACGCGGGAGCTTTACACTTTAAAGCAGTCCAAGCTGTCAGTGTTTTTTTGTCTTTTCCCCCTTTAATATACTATGTGCATCAATACAATCCCCTTTAATATACTGTGTGCATCAATACAATCCCCTTTAATATACTGTGCGCATCAATACAATCCCCTTTAATATACTGTGCGCATCAATACAATCCCCTTTAATATACTGTGTGCATCAATACAATCCCCTTTAATATACTGTGTGCATCAATACAATCCCCTTTAATATACTGTGTGCATCAATACAATCCCCTTTAATATACTGTGTGCATCAATACAATCCCCTTTAATATACTGTGTGCATCAATACAATCCCCTTTAATATACTGTGTGCATCAATACAATCCCCTTTAATATGCGCATCAATACAATCCCCTTTAATATACTGTGCGCATCAATACAATCCCCTTTAATATACTGTGTGCATCAATACAATCCCCTTTAATATGCGCATCAATACAATCCCCTTTAATATACTGTGTGCATCAATACAATCCCCTTTAATATGCGCATCAATACAATCCCCTTTAATATACTGTGTGCATCAATACAATCCCCTTTAATATACTGTGTGCATCAATACAATCCCCTTTAATATACTGTGTGCATCAATACAATCCCCTTTAATATACTGTGTGCATCAATACAATCCCCTTTAATATACTGTGTGCATCAATACAATCCCCTTTAATATACTGTGCGCATCAATACAATCCCCTTTAATATACTGTGTGCATCAATACAATCCCCTTTAATATGCGCATCAATACAATCCCCTTTAATATACTGTGTGCATCAATACAGTCCCCTTTAATATACTGTGTGCATCAATACAATCCCCTTTAATATGCGCATCAATACAATCCCCTTTAATATACTGTGTGCATCAATACAATCCCCTTTAATATACTGTGTGCATCAATACAATCCCCTTTAATATGCGCATCAATACAATCCCCTTTAATATGCGCATCAATACAACCCACACAATAAGTAATTAGCTAAGTTGCCGATCGATCCGTTCTCCTGTGATCGATTGGCGAAGATTCAGCTCGGGGGCTCATTAAATGGCCGTCAGTGCAGCAGGAGAGGACCAAAGATGCAAAGTTCTGTGGGGGAGATCATGTGACCAGGCAGTCACTAGATACAATTGGTGGACTGCTAGAGAGAGGGCGGGGCTCAAAAAGGGGTGTGCCAGAGCCTGTTTCAGAAGAGGAAGGGGATGTGACTTTCTAAATGGTTGCTATAGAAACAAAAAATGCTTGTTACACTATAATACATTAAAAATGCCATTCAGAGTTGTTTAAAAAATGCTACAAATATTTTCTCATAGTACAGAACTGATTTATTTTAAAAAAAAACACACGTAGGATATTGCTTGGTCTGCAGCTTTAAGTCTTGTGGACAAACATACAGTAAGTCTGAAAACTGTCCTGATTTCTACACCAACACGTTAAATATATCTAAATCAGATATATGCCAGGGCATCAAAGAGATCCCAAAATGTGGCCTGAGTTGCCAGACGTACATCCTGTCCAAGACTTCTTCTGTTCCCTCTGGTCACCATGCTCCCTAGGGACGCTTCAGCTGATTTCACATTCTTATTTAATATTCACAAACCTTCACAAGCAGCTTTCACTGTTATTCTGTTGCACAAAAATACACATGTTGGTGTACTTGCTTCTGTTTACACGAGCAGATGGTGGGACACGGCAGCTATGACTCAGACAAATTAATTAGGTCTTTCTCAGATGGATGGAGATCATCAAATACATTTTCCTAAGAATAGATATAAAATGATTGCTCAAAAGGCAAAATAGGACCATGTTAGTCGCATTAAATGGGGGCCAGTTATAGGCTCCCCAAACTAGTTGAGGTTCTCTGAGTCAGGAAAGTGTAACGCCTGCTGCATTGGGGACGATTTTTCTGTTACACCTGAGCCTCTGTGAAACCATGCACACAGGTTATTCACACGTTGGGCACACAGGTTATTCACACGTTGGGCACACAGGTTATTCACACGTTGGGCACACAGGTTATTCACACGTTGGGCACACAGGTTATTCACGCGTTGGGCACACAGGTTATTCACGCGTTGGGCACACAGGTTATTCATGCGTTGGGCACACAGGTTATTCACACGTTGGGCACACAGGTTATTCACGCGTTGGGCACACAGGTTATTCACGCGTTGGGCACACAGGTTATTCACACGTTGGGCACACAGGTTATTCACACGTTGGGCACACAGGTTATTCACACGTTGGGCACACAGGTTATTCACACGTTGGGCACACAGGTTATTCACGCGTTGGGCACACAGGTTATTCACACGTTGGGCACACAGGCTATTCACACGTTGGGCACACAGGCTATTCACACGTTGGGCACACAGGCTATTCACACGTTGGGCACACAGGTTATTCACACGTTGGGCACACAGGTTATTCACTCGTTGGGCACACAGGTTATTCACACGTTGGGCACACAGGTTATTCACACGTTGGGCACACAGGTTATTCACACGTTGGGCACACAGGTTATTCACACGTTGGGCACACAGGTTATTCACACGTTGGGCACACAGGTTATTCACACGTTGGGCACACAGGTTATTCACACGTTGGGCACACAGGTTATTCACGCGTTGGGCACACAGGTTATTCACGCGTTGGGCACACAGGTTATTCACGCGTTGGGCACACAGGTTATTCACACGTTGGGCACACAGGTTATTCACGCGTTGGGCACACAGGTTATTCACGCGTTGGGCACACAGGTTATTCACGCGTTGGGCACACAAGTTATTCACACGTTGGGCACACAGGTTATTCACACGTTGGGCACACAGGTTATTCACACGTTGGGCACACAGGTTATTCACGCGTTGGGCACACAGGTTATTCACGCGTTGGGCACACAGGTTATTCACACGTTGGGCACACAGGCTATTCACACGTTGGGCACACAGGCTATTCACACGTTGGGCACACAGGCTATTCACACGTTGGGCACACAGGTTATTCACACGTTGGGCACACAGGTTATTCACTCGTTGGGCACACAGGTTATTCACACGTTGGGCACACAGGTTATTCACACGTTGGGCACACAGGTTATTCACACGTTGGGCACACAGGTTATTCACACGTTGGGCACACAGGTTATTCACACGTTGGGCACACAGGTTATTCACACGTTGGGCACACAGGTTATTCACACGTTGGGCACACAGGTTATTCACACGTTGGGCACACAGGTTATTCACACGTTGGGCACACAGGTTATTCACACGTTGGGCACACAGGTTATTCACACGTTGGGCACACAGGCTATTCACACGTTGGGCACACAGGTTATTCACGCATTGGGCACACAGGTTATTCACACGTTGGGCACACAGGTTATTCACACGTTGGGCACACAGGTTATTCACACGTTGGGCACACAGGTTATTCACACGTTGGGCACACAGGTTATTCACACGTTGGGCACAAAGGTTATTCACACGTTGGGCACACAGGTTATTCACACGTTGGGCACACAGGTTATTCACGCGTTGGGCACACAATCCTTGAGTCGGCTAAGATCTAATTTGACAGGGTACGTTGTTAGGTGGACAAGCATTAATCCGCCCCAAACTGTACATTTATTTCTTTAAGAAAGGGCTCCCCAACTCTAGTCCTCAAGCCCCCCCTCCCCAACAGGCCAGGTTTTAAGCCTATCCCTGCTTTAGCATATGTGGCTCATGCAGTGGCTCAGTCAAAGACTGAGCCACTGATTGTGCCACGTGTCCTGAAGCAGGAATTGATTGAGCCACCCGTGCTGAAGCAGGGAAAAACTGACCTGTTGGGGGGTCTCGAGGACGGAGTTGAGAACCCCTGCATTAAAGGTTTGAAACGTGGGGGTTCCTTTGGAGTTGAACTGCGCTATTTTAAGCTCCAAGGCCCACCAGTTACTGAGACACTTCCAGTTTAAGCTGCCAGTCCACTTACTGGGTTTTTTAAGATGGTGCCGACCGTCATTCAGTAGGAAGCCACAACATCGTCGGTTGTGGCGTTCTATCGGCCCGCTCATTGTCGGCCATTATGTTTCCCCAGGGGGTGGGATAAGACTGTAAGTATATGGGAAACCAGTGGGTCTCGGGAGCTGAAAATAGAGTGGTTAAGCTCCAGAAGAGCCCCTGCTACCAGTCCTGTTAGACAGGAAATCCGCCCCTCTCCCCCAGAGAAACGAGCCGTAACTGTTCAGAAATACTGAGTATCACCTTTCCGTGTCTGCAATGTCACGTACTTTACTGCCAATGAGATCTGGCATGAGCCGGCCTTAGGGCAAGGTGAGAAGATGGCTGCTTCGGGCCCCATGCCTTCGGGGGCCCCGCACTCTCTCCTTTCGGGCGCCGGGATCCAACTTTCACTCGACCGTAGGAGGGAGCGCGGGGACCCCCTCCCCCCCTTCTCCAACACCGTCCTCTGGTCGGAAGTTGGACCCCGGCGCTGACAGGACGGAGCGCAGGGCCCCCGGGGGCCCGGCAGAGCGGTAGGTGTGGGTGTGTCTGGGTGGTGTGTGCGCCTCCTGCAGCGCATTGCCATGGCAACGTGACATCACATGACGCAGCGACGCTGCCGGAGTAGGGCTGATACTATACATCTCATACACTGACCGTGGCCCCTGCAGACGCACTTACCAGAACACCCTCCCACTGTCTCTGTGAGTTCTCCCTACTTACCACCTAGATTGTAAGCTCTTCGGGGCAGGGACTCTCCTGTCTGAAGCGCTTGTTCCCAGTATGTGTTATATTATTAGGCCACGGGTATCACGGCTTAAAGCGCTGTGTACATGGATGGCACAATATATAGGTATTCATATATACATCACACAGAATGTTTCAATGCTGAAGCGTTTCAAATGTCTCTTCCTACAGCAAAACTGCAGCACTACTGGTGAAAACAGCACCAGATTTATCAGTGGAATTTTCACTATACAAATCCTATGCTGTTTTTCTGTAGCAGGGAAGCTCTGATACGCTATATCCTTTCATGCTCCCTGTCCGGAGTGTGGATATCCCAGAGCAGAGGTGCTCAGCTCCAGCCCTCAAGTCCCCCTCCCCACCCACCCAACAGGTCAGGTTCTCAGGCTATCCCTCACAGGTGGCTCCATTAGTCCCTGCTTCAGCAAAGGTGGCTCAATCAGTCCCTGCTTCTTCGACTGAGCCTCTGATTCATTCACCTGTGCTGAAGCAGGGATATCCTGAAAACCTGACCTGTTGGGGCGGTCTTGAGGACGGGAGTTGACCCCCCTGCCCGAGAGGACTGCAGCGTTGTGGTAACAGGAGTAGGAACGCTTCTGAGCTGTTTAGAAAGAATGGTTACAGCTACACACGGAGGTTTCAGGATAGACGAATGCACATTTTTATCATTGTTATACCTGTTATTGCAAAGAACAGCCGACACAGAGCTCCCCTGGGAGCTGGACGTGACCTAATTTGTGCTGCAGATTAATATTTTGAGAGGGGGGATTTGCCACGGTCACCAGGACACAATAACATTATGTACAATCCAAACACTCAAACCCGCCATTTGCAAAATAACATGTCTTTAAAGGTGCAGACCAATCAATATCCAATAAATCAGTTACGTACTATGAGAAAACACTTATAGCATTTTTTTAAAACAACTCTGAATGACATTTTTAAGGTATTATAATGTAACAAGTATTTTTTGTTTATATTACAACTATTTACAAAGTCACACCCCCTTCCTCTTTTGAAACAGGCTCTAGCACACCCCTTTTGAGCCCTGCCCTCTCTCTAGCAGTGCATCAATTGTATCTAGTGCCTCCTTGGTCACATGATCTTCCCCACAGAACAGCCATTTAGTGAACCCCCGAGCCGAATCATCGCCGATCGATCAGCAACTTAGCTAATTACTTATCACTGTGTAGATTCTATTGATACACATATTAAAGGGTAAATACATAAAATTAAAAAAAAAACCGGCAGCTTGGACGGCTGCTTTAAAAAAATCTCAAAGGAAACAATGAAAAGAAAATACAGCTTCGTTTTCAACCGTAAATGCAGCCGCTGATATTCACTTACAGATTATTATTTTTTTCTTTAAAAAATGGAAGTATTTTGTTACCAGCACACTGCTAGAATTCCCTCGGATCCCTGAGAGCTGGGTCAGCAACAGATTATCCCAGGCTAAAGGTGACATTCTGCCCTGTTATCTAATGAGAACTAGAGGAGAAAGCGCCATTTGGGCTCTGTGATTTGCTCTGGGGGATGATATAATTAAATGAGGAACATATTAATAGCCTCTGAATAGCATGTGGGACTTGAATGTTAAAAGGAGAAAGAAACAAGAGACGGGGGTATTATCCTATTATTTCCATAGGTATGGAAGATAGAGAAAGTTGGGAGATAAGAAAGAACTCGTCTGAAAGTTTTATTGTAATCACCTAGTATATTTAGTTAGAAGAATACTGCATGCCTGGGTAATATAAATACTGCATGCCTGGGTAATATAAATACTGCATATCTGGGTAATATAAATACTGCATGCCTGGGTGATATAAATACTGCATGCCTGGGTAATATAAATACTGCATATCTGGGTAATATAAATACTGCATGCCTGGGTGATATAAATACTGCATGCGTGGGTGATATAAATACTGCCTGCCTGGGTGATATAAATATTGCCTGCCTGGGCGTTATAAATACTGCATGCGTGGGTGATATAAATACTGCATGCCTGGGTGATATAAATACTGCATGCCTGGGCGATATAAATACTGCATGCCTGGGTGATATAAATACTACATGCCTGGGCGATATAAATACTGCATGCCTGGGTGATATAAATACTGCATGCCTGGGTGATATAAATACTGCATGCCTGGGTGATGGGTAATATAAATACTGCATGCCTGGGTAATATAAATACTGCATGCCTGGGTGATATAAATACTGCATGCCTGCGTGATATAAATACTGCCTGCCTGGGCGATATAAATACTGCAAGCCTGGGCGATATAAATACTGCATGCCTGGGCGATATAAATACTGCCTGCCTGGGTGATATAAATACTGCATGCCTGGGTGATATAAATACTGCATGCCTGGGTGATATAAATACTGCATGCCTGGGTGATATAAATACTGCATGCCTGGGTGATATAAATACTGCATGCCTGGGCGATATAAATACTGCCTGCCTGGGCGATATAAATACTGCATGCCTGGGTGATATAAATACTGCATGCCTGGGCGATATAAATACTGCATGCCTGGGTGATATATATACTGCCTGCCTGGGTGATATATATATACATCTAGTTCAGGGGTAGCCAACTCCAGTCCTGAAGGGTCATCAACAGGCCAGGTATTAGGGACATCAAAGACTGAGACACTGATTAAGCCACATGTGCTGAAGCAGAGATATCCCTAAAACCTGCCCTATTGGTGGCCCTTGAGGACCGGAGTTGGCCGCCCTGATCCAATGTATGCCCCGTCAGTGGTGGGACGTTACCTCTGGTAAAATGTTTATTGGAACTAATGTGCGTACAAATCTGATGGATACATGTGATAAATAGGAGAGAGGCGCATTACACACACAGAAGGATCACATCAGGCAAAGAAGGTGACATTTTAAGAAATAAAAGACTGAAAGTGGAACCTAAGGGGGGGGGGGGTTCACTGACGTTCTGCGTGAAGTTATCACACCGCAAACAGCGGTAATGGCAGCTAATGTGGGACCAGCCCGTGATAACGTCCATCGCCGGGGCGGGGATCCGGGCATAGGAATATAATGCCTTTACCCTACCCCCTTCTCTGCCCGAGGGGTCTGCACCTGCCCTTCTGTCCCTCAGCGAAGGGGTTACTGCTTAATGCATCCTCCACTAAGACTGTGTTTAAAGCATCAGCGTGCGTGTTTCTACACTGTAAATCAATCGCATTCAAGGCCACGAGAGCGGCTCTAAGATCAAGTGATCAATGCTCAGTAAAATCAATCAACTGCAGTGATCACGTTTCACTTCTCCACCCCCTTCCCAATAACACCATGGGGGGTTTCTTGGTACATGGAGAACAGTTCAGCCGTGCAATATACTGAGTATATGTTGTGGAAGGCTGCTAGGTTGTAGCCGTTGAGACATACAAAGCACACAACATGTGGTACTGTGCATCTGTGTTTCTGTATTTACTGGGCAAAGAAGGGTGGGCGTGCGCGTCTCCCTTCCACGTAGTAACAGAGGAGGGACAGGGAGTGAGGGAGGGGAGGGTGAGGAGAGGGAGTAGGGGTATGAGTGCCATACCTTTCATTGGTCCAACAAGTAGTTGATGTTACAGTACAAGCTTTTGAACGTTGCTGGATGACGGACCCCGACAGGTTGGAAAGCTTGTAACATATCAAGCGCTTGTTGGCCCAATAAACAGTATCCTACCCCGTTTCCCTCCTCTGTATTTAGCGGTAGTATTGTACAGGCATACCCCGGTTTAAGGACACTCACTTTAAGTACACTCGCGAGTAAGGACATATCGCCCAATAGGCAAACGGCAGCTCGCGCATGCGCCTGTCAGCACGTCCTGAACAGCAATACCGGCTCCCTACATGTACCGAAGCTGTGCGCAAGCAGGGAGACTATAGAGCCTGTTACACATGCGTTATTTACATCAGTTATGCACATATATGATGGTTGCCGTACTGTACATGCAGCGATAAGTGGGGAAAAGGGAGTGCTTCACTTTAAGTACATTTCCGCTTTCTATACATGCTGCGGTCCCATTGCGTACGTTAATGCGGGGTATGCCTGTGTTACATACATGCTCCGGTCCCATTGCGTACGTTAATACGGGGTATGCCTGTGTTACATACATGCTGCGGTCCCATTGCGTACGTTAATGCGGGGTATGCCTGTGTTACATACATGCTGCGGTCCCATTGCGTACGTTAATGCGGGGTATGCCTGTGTTACATACATGCTCCGGTCCCATTGCGTACGTTAATGCGGGGTATGCCTGTGTTACATACATGCTCCGGTCCCATTGCGTACGTTAATGCGGGTATGCCTGTGTTACATACATGCTGCTGTCCCATTGCGTACGTTAATGCGGGTATGCCTGTGTTACATACATGCTGCGGTCCCATTGCGTACGTTAATGCGGGTTATGCCTGTGTTACATACATGCTCCGGTCCCATTGCGTACGTTAATACGGGGTATGCCTGTGTTACATACATGCTGCGGTCCCATTGCGTACGTTAATGCGGGGTATGCCTGTGTTACATACATGCTGCGGTCCCATTGCGTACGTTAATGCGGGGTATGCCTGTGTTACATACATGCTCCGGTCCCATTGCGTACGTTAATGCGGGGTATGCCTGTGTTACATACATGCTCCGGTCCCATTGCGTACGTTAATGCGGGTATACCTGTGTTACATACATGCTGCTGTCCCATTGCGTACGTTAATGCGGGTATGCCTGTGTTACATACATGCTGCGGTCCCATTGCGTACGTTAATGCGGGTATGCCTGTGTTACATACATGCTGCGGTCCCATTGCGTACTTTAATGCGGGTATGCCTGTGTTACATACATGTTGCGTTCCCATTGCGTACGTTAATGCGGGTATGCCTGTGTTACATACATGCTGCGGTCCCATTGCGTACGTTAATGCGGGTATGCCTGTGTTACATACATGCTGCGGTCCCATTGCGTACGTTAATGCGGGGTGTGCCTGTGTTACATACATGCTGCGGTCCCATTGCGTACGTTAATGCGGGTATGCCTGTGTTACATACATGCTGCGGTCCCATTGCGTACGTTAATGCGGGTATGCCTGTGTTACATACATGCTGCGGTCCCATTGCGTACGTTAATGCGGGTATGCCTGTGTTACATACATGCTGCGGTCCCATTGCGTACGTTAATGCGGGGTGTGCCTGTGTTACATACATGCTGCGGTCAAATTGCGTACGTTAATGCGGGGTATGCCTGTGTTACATACATGCTGCGGTCCCATTGCGTACGTTAATGCGGGTATGCCTGTGTTACATACATGCTGCGGTCCCATTGCGTACGTTAATGCGGGTATGCCTGTGTTACATACATGCTGCAGTCCCATTGCGTACGTTAATGCGGGTATGCCTGTGTTACATACATGCTGCGGTCCCATTGCGTACGTTAATGCGGGTATGCCTGTGTTACATACATGCTGCGGTCCCATTGCGTACGTTAATGCGGGTATGCCTGTGTTACATACATGTTGCGGTCCCATTGCGTACGTTAATGCGGGTATGCCTGTGTTACATACATGCTGCGGTCCCATTGCGTACTTTAATGCGGGTATGCCTGTGTTACATACATGCTGCGGTCCCATTGCGTACTTTAATGCGGGTATGCCTGTGTTACATACATGCTGCGGTCAAATTGCGTACGTTAATGCGGGGTATGCCTGTGTTACATACATGCTGCGGTCCCATTGCGTACGTTAATGCGGGTATGCCTGTGTTACATACATGCTGCGGTCCCATTGCGTACGTTAATGCGGGTATGCCTGTGTTACATACATGCTGCAGTCCCATTGCGTACGTTAATGCGGGTATGCCTGTGTTACATACATGCTGCGGTCCCATTGCGTACGTTAATGCGGGTATGCCTGTGTTACATACATGCTGCGGTCCCATTGCGTACGTTAATGCGGGTATGCCTGTGTTACATACATGTTGCGGTCCCATTGCGTACGTTAATGCGGGTATGCCTGTGTTACATACATGCTGCGGTCCCATTGCGTACTTTAATGCGGGTATGCCTGTGTTACATACATGCTGCGGTCCCATTGCGTACTTTAATGCGGGTATGCCTGTGTTACATACATGCTGCAGTCCCATTGCGTACGTTAATGCGGGTATGCCTGTGTTACATACATGCTGCGGTCCCATTGCGTACGTTAATGCGGGTATGCCTGTGTTACATACATGCTGCGGTCCCATTGCGTACGTTAATGCGGGGTATGCCTGTGTTACATACATGCTGCAGTCCCATTGCGTACGTTAATGCGGGGTATGCCTGTGTTACATACATGCTGCGGTCCCATTGCGTACGTTAATGCGGGGTATGCCTGTGTTACATACATGCTGCGGTCCCATTGCGTACGTTAATGCGGGTATGCCTGTGTTACATACATGCTGCGGTCCCATTGCGTACGTTAATGCGGGGTATGCCTGTGTTACATACATGCTGCGGTCCCATTGCGTACGTTAATGCGGGTATGCCTGTGTTACATACATGCTGCGGTCCCATTGCGTACGTTAATGCGGGTATGCCTGTGTTACATACATGCTGCGGTCCCATTGCGTACGTTAATGCGGGTATGCCTGTGTTACATACATGCTGCAGTCCCATTGCGTACGTTAATTCGGGGTATGCCTGTGTTACATACATGCTGCGGTCCCATTGCGTACGTTAATGCGGGTATGCCTGTGTTACATACATGCTGCAGTCCCATTGCGTACGTTAATTCGGGGTATGCCTGTGTTACATACATGCTCCGGTCCCATTGCGTACGTTAATTCGGGGTATGCCTGTGTTACATACATGCTCCGGTCCCATTGCGTACGTTAATGCGGGGTATGCCTGTGTTACATACATGCTCCGGTCCCATTGCGTACGTTAATGCGGGGTATGCCTGTGTTACATACATGCTCCGGTCCCATTGCGTACGTTAATGCGGGGTATGCCTGTGTTACATACATGCTGCGGTCCCATTGCGTACGTTAATGCGGGTATGCCTGTGTTACATACATGCTGCGGTCCCATTGCGTACGTTAATGCGGGGTATGCCTGTGTTACATACATGCTGCGGTCCCATTGCGTACGTTAATGCGCGGTATGCCTGTGTTACATACATGCTGCGGTCCCATTGCGTACGTTAATGCGGGGTATGCCTGTGTTACATACATGCTGCGGTCCCATTGCGTACGTTAATGCGGGTATGCCTGTGTTACATACATGCTGCGGTCCCATTGCGTACGTTAATGCGGGGTATGCCTGTGTTACATACATGCTGCGGTCCCATTGCGTACGTTAATGCGGGGTATGCCTGTGTTACATACATGCTGCGGTCCCATTGCGTACGTTAATGCGGGGTATGCCTGTGTTACATACATGCTCCGGTCCCATTGCGTACGTTAATGCGGGGTATACCTGTGTTACATACATGCTGCAGTCCCATTGCGTACGTTAATGTGGGGTATGCCTGTGTTACATACACGCTGCGGTCCCATTGCGTACGTTAATGTGGGGTATGCCTGTGTTACATACATGCTGCGGTCCCATTGCGTACGTTAATTCGGGGTATGCCTGTGTTACATACACGCTGCGGTCCCATTGCGTACGTTAATGCGGGGTATGCCTGTGTTACATACATGCTGCGGTCCCATTGCGTACGTTAATTCGGGGTATGCCTGTGTTACATACATGCTCCGGTCCCATTGCGTACGTTAATGCGGGGTATGCCTGTGTTACATACATGCTGCGGTCCCATTGCGTACGTTAATTCGGGGTATGCCTGTGTTACATACATGCTCCGGTCCCATTGCGTATGTTAATGCGGGGTATGCCTGTGTTACATACATGCTCCGGTCCCATTGCGTATGTTAATGCGGGGTATGCCTGTGTTACATACATGCTCCGGTCCCATTGCGTATGTTAATGCGGGGTATGCCTGTGTTACATACATGCTGCGGTCCCATTGCGTACGTTAATTCGGGGTATGCCTGTGTTACATACATGCTCCGGTCCCATTGCGTATGTTAATGCGGGGTATGCCTGTGTTACATACATGCTCCGGTCCCATTGCGTATGTTAATGCGGGGTATGCCTGTGTTACATACATGCTCCGGTCCCATTGCGTATGTTAATGCGGGGTATGCCTGTGTTACATACATGCTCCGGTCCCATTGCGTATGTTAATGCGGGGTGTGCCTGTGTTACATACATGCTCCGGTCCCATTGCGTATGTTAATGCGGGGTATGCCTGTGTTACATACATGCTCCGGTCCCATTGCGTATGTTAATGCGGGGTATGCCTGTGTTACATACATGCTCCGGTCCCATTGCGTATGTTAATGCGGGGTGTGCCTGTGTTACATACACGCTGCGGTCCCATTGCGTACGTTAATGCGGGGTATGCCTGTACTTGCATAAGGGTCTCAGGGAAAAGTTCACGCCACAAAGCACGTTTCTTATTCACAATGTAGGTTTTACTCATGTTGTTCCAGAGACTGTGATACAACCCACGGGCTGTGCGGTTCTGAAGATCCGATCTAACAAACTGCAGTACAGTTACCAATCATTTTCACGTTGGGCCAATACATAGTGCCGTGTCTTCCGGTAATCAATGCATTGTTACAATACGTACAATAGATTAACACAGGACTCATTGGCAGACACTTTAAAGGAGCATTGGGTTTTCTTTTTAACCAATTAGTGCCAGAGGGTCGCGCCTTCGGAGAGGTCACAGGAATCACTTAACCCCGAAATGGCGGAACTGAAAGAAATCTTACATTGCTACAGGTTGTAATGAAAATAATTGACTACGGGATCAATGTGTATTTTTAAAGATCCCCAAGAAGCTACATATAACGGATAAGCTCCTCATCACTGGAACATGGTATTAATTAGGATTGTCAACAGGCATAGCCAGCACTTAAAATACAGACTGCGGGGGAACAAGCAGGTGGTTAAAGGGAGTCCCCAGCCCGAGAAGCCTCTTTGGTACGGAGAGGTCACATGTAAAAGTGGCAGACCTCATCGCCCGACCTTGAATCCCACTGCCTGGCTTTCCTAAAGGTTATTGACCAGGAGGAAGTTTGACGATAAATCAATGCAAAGATACCGGAGCCTCCGGGGTCCATTAAACTAGAGACAAATGAGGTTTGTAACCTTGGGGAACATCATTCAGCAGGATCAGAAGGATGGGCCCTATTAAAAGGTAACCCCCTGGGATAGACCCGTAACGGGATCATACTCCCTGTAACAGGCTTTTCCCTGGACTCTTCCCCCAGGATTTACTTGAAAACGAGAGGTAACGCGCAATGCGTTTTTACCTGCTGAAATATTTCCTCGGCAGACCATGTTCGGCGGTTCATTCCCTCTCGTAAACATATACAACAAATCGCTTTTCGTGCCTTCTTCCCATTACTGATCACCAGCTCTCCCCTATTCCAAAGAAGGGTGGGGGGCCGTGCTGGTCCTTCCTTCCATATAGTAACACAGGGTTGGGGGGCCGTGCTGGTCCTTCCATATAGTAACACAGGGTGGAAGGGCCGTGCTGGTCCTTCCTTCCATGTAGTAACACAGGGTGGGGGGCCGTGCTGGTCCTTCCTTCCATGTAGTAACACAGGGTGGGGGGCCGTGCTGGTCCTTCCTTCCATGTAGTAACACAGGGTGGGGGGCCGTGCTGGTCCTTACTTCCATGTAGTAACACAGGGTGGGGGGGCCGTGCTGGTCCTTCCTTCCATGTAGTAACACAGGGTGGAGGGCCGTGCTGGTCCTTCCTTCCATGTAGTAACACAGGGTGGGGGGCCGTGCTGGTCCTTCCTTCCATGTAGTAACACAGGGTGGGGGGCCGTGCTGGTCCTTACTTCCATGTAGTAACACAGGGTGGGGGGGCCGTGCTGGTCCTTCCTTCCATGTAGTAACACAGGGTGGAGGGCCGTGCTGGTCCTTCCTTCCATGTAGTAACACAGGGTGGGGGGCCGTGCTAGTCCTCCCTTCCATTTAGTAACACAGGGTGGGGGGGCCGTGCTGGTCCTTCCTTCCATGTAGTAACACAGGGTGGGGGGGCCGTGCTGGTCCTTCCTTCCATGTAGTAACACAGGGTGGGGGGCTGTGCTGGTCCTTCCTTCCATGTAGTAACACCGGGTGGGGGGCCGTGCTGGTCCTTCCTTCCATGTAGTAACACCGGGTGGGGGGGCCGTGCTGATCCTTCCTTCCATGTAGTAACACAGGGTGGGGGGGCCGTGCTGGTCCTGCCTTCCATGTAGTAACACAGGGTGGGGGGCCGTGCTGGTCCTTCCTTCCATTTAGTAACACAGTGGGGGGGGGCCGTGCTGGTCCTTCCTTCTATGTAGTAACCCAGGGTGGGGGGCCATGCTGGTCCTTCCTTCCATGTAGTAACACAGGGTGGGGGGCCGTGCTGGTTCTTCCTTCCATGTAGTAACACAGGGTGGGGGGCCGTGCTGGTCCTTCCTTCCATGTAGTAACACAGGGTGGGGGGCTGTGCTGGTCCTTCCTTCCATGTAGTAACACAGGGGGGGGGGCGTGCCGGTCCTTCCTTCCATGTAGTAACACAGGGTGGGGGGGCCGTGCTGGTCCTTCCTTCCATGTAGTAACACAGGGTGGGGGGCCGTGCTGGTCCTTCCTTCCATGTAGTAACACAGGGTGGGGGGCCGTGCTGGTCCTTCCTTCCATGTAGTAACACAGGGTGGGGGGCCGTGCTGGTCCTTCCATGTAGTAACACAGGGTGGGGGGGCCGTGCTGGTCCTCCCTTCCATGTAGTAACACAGGGTGGGGGGCCGTGCTGGTTCTTCCTTCCATGTAGTAACACCGGGTGGGGGGCCGTGCTGGTCCTCCCTTCCATGTAGTAACACAGGGTGGGGGCCGTGCTGGTCCTTCCTTCCATGTAGTAACACAGGGGGGAGCGGAAGTATGGGGGTTACGATACCTTTTATTGGACCAACCTCTCAGTATCAGGGGGAGACCCGATGAAGGACCCGAGAGATTCGATCGCCTGTAACATATTAACTACATGCTGGTCCAATAAAAGTTATCATACACCTACTCCCTCCCCTTATTCCATACACTAAAGAGGCAGCTTTGGCAATTTTTCACACACAGAAATTAGAAAATGATCCGCAGTCCTCTCCCCTCCAAGGAAATATTCGGAGCTTTCTTCCGCCAAATTGAAAATCAGAATTAAAATGAGTGAATTTTCCAAAATGGCTCCTTCTCACGCGATTAAATATAATCCGAAGGGCTGTGATACGGCAGTCACAGACGTGGGATTTGGAAATCTTTATGGCGTTCGCCATGTGGAAAGCCTATTGGCAAATCACGGACTAGTTGAATTATTATTTTTTGTAACACACACACACTAACATTTTACAATATTAGTAACCGTGGTGGTCATGGAGACATGCCTACTGCCATGGTAACAAAAAGGTTAATAATCAAAACACCGCAAATCACCCGATCTACTCAGTGCATGCCAGAGGCTAGTAAGGTATAGCCACACAATGTCTTATTACCCACTAAGGCACAAGGGGTTAAACCTTCCTCCTCCCACACCCCCCCCCCCCTTTCCACTACCCCATCTCAACTCACCGAGTTCTCCCCCATCGAACAATGGCTACCGGCCTATTAGCCAATCATCAATGCCTTCATGACCCCTATGGTCACCAAGGGGTTAATAGTTGGAGACATTCAATATATACCTGGCATCTCCGGCAGAGGAGATCGAAATGAGCGAAAACGATTACAAAACGCACGCAATTCGTGTCTTCCTTCCGAATAGTTTGCCGGCATTTGTTTTATGGAATCGGGCGTAAAAATGTTTCGGGGGAAGAGGGTCTCATTAATTCCGTGCGAAGCGGCGCTGTTTGGAGTGTGTTATATGAGGCTTTTGTGGCGTTCGCACACACTGTGTGACCATCTGGGTTTTAACTGTTTCCTCCACTTGTGTGTCTTAATAAACCGGCCTTAGTGGGGGCATCTTCGCGGCTACTTCCAACCCGTGTCACGAGAGCCCCCTGTGACATCGTGGCACGTTGCGATGAATAATGGTGCCACAGTGGGTCACTATTTCAAGCCGTTTATAATATAGTGTAAATACTTTAATCCCCGCAGAGCAATGTGTGGGAGGTGGATCCACACTGCCTGGAAATGGATGCATACCTAGGTATTTAAAGTATTGTGGACTGGGAAATATGGATGGGCTGTCGTATAAAAATTGCCAAGTGTTTACGATTAGCATAACGCAACCGGTTGACCCACCATGACAATGTTATTATTTTGTGTCATTGCTCTGTCTCCCTGGAATAGTCCTGTCCTCTAAATCACCCCCTATTATTATCTGCAGAATTTCTAGTATATCCCCCCTTCTGGTCAGAGGTTAACATACTGACACTCTGCTATCTGCGGTAGGAGAGAGTGAAGAGAAGCTGAATCTTGACTTGGCAAAGCAGAGTGTCCAATCTCATCTAGTGACAACTAGAGGGCGACCAGATGTCCCGTTTTTTCTGGGATCGACCCGGTTTTTGGCATTGTGTCCCAGTGTCCCGATTACTTTTTCAAAAGTCCCAAAACGTCCCAGTTTCTTGCGCCGATCGCGCATGCGCAGCTGACAAGAGCCAATCTGGCGAATGCGCGATCGGTGTGGGGTGTTCATGCGCAGTCGGCTCTGGCCGTTCGGCATGCACAATCGGCACGCATGCGCAAAAATTGTCCCGTTTTTTAACTGGGGAAAAATGGGCACCCTAAACTAGATTAATGTCATCTGCATTGTGATTCCTCATGAAAATGAGATGTGTCGAGCGTGTCGCACATTACACCCCTGTGTCCAGTGTTTTTAGAGAAGCCATCTGGCAGCCCTACGCGTACATTATTAACTGTAAAACTGCTGGATGTTGGAAAATGATTTACACAACGGTGCACTACGGCCAGCGCAAAAACTCTATTTTTTCCATTTGCGGCAAAGTCGCCGTAACCGCATCCAACCCGCAAAACATAAATCATTGCCGGAGATTTAGACCGAGCTTCTCGCGGTCACGGGGATTCTAAGTCTTGCTACACCTGTAATATTGCACACCGGCACACCGTCACACCGTCACACAACTACAGGGACATGTGATCATGCCGAGATGCCCAGATGTTCACACGGAGCCGCACACGCACTCACACGGACACGCACACAGACTGTCCCGCCGGCTCCCGCTCACATCGCCAACTCTCAGGAAATGACCTAACCTTGCTATTTTTATCTTGTGCAGAGCATTGCCCCTGATGTACAGCCCCAGCCTTCGCTGTAACAAAGGCATTGATGTGGGGTGTAATTTCCCCCGCAGCCTATTCTCCGAGCTGGTGGGTTTGATAAATCAGAAACCTAAACTACAGCAGACATCACTGGCAGACACGGCATCTTACTCTTCTACCCTGCGCGGCACCGCTTGAGTTCAGGGGAATGCTGTGAACCCGGGGCGGCCAACTCCAGTCCTCAAGGGCCACCAATAGGTCAGGTTTTCAGGATATCCCTGCTTCAGCACAGGTGGCTCAATCAGTCCCTGCTTCAGCACAGGTGGCTCAATAAGAGGCACAATCTTCGACTCTGATACACTGCAACACAATACACTGCATACTCTAGGTACTAAGGACAACGCTACTTCTCTGTAAGGCTAGAAAACACGTCCTGTTTTTTCTGAACATCAGTATGTTGTAATATACAGAACCACTGATTACGAGGCTCAGTCTTCGACTGAGCCTCTGATTGAGCCACCTGTGCTGAAGCAGTCTTCGACTGAGCCTCTGATTGAACCACCTGTGCTGAAGCAGGGATATCCTGAAAACCTGACCTGTTGGCGGCCCCTGAGGACTGGTGTTGGCCGCCCCTGCTGTGAACTCATACAATGATTTCCCCCCCACACGGATACGTTAGCGCCGGAGAACGCTTATAACAGGTCCTTCCTGGAATACTTTGCTTCCCCGCTGACCAGGTCCTGCGCATATTGCCTGGAGATCTTGCTTTCTATGAGGGAAACACTTTTGTTGTTGTGTGCCTACAACACATAGACGAATAATACAGCAATGTTACAGTTGGGGGGTGGAGGGGAAACACTGTTATTACACGGCAGATTTTGGACTGAACGACTAAGCTTTTTTTATGCCTTGAAACACCGCTGCAAACACCTGAAGACAAAGAAGCAAGCGGGCGATGAGCCGCGCTGAGGCAGGGACTGGTATGCGTGTGAAGGGTTACGGCTAGCACGGTACTCGTGCTGCAGCGCTCCTGCCACTCCGCAGCGCTCCTGCCACCCCGCAGCGCTCCTGCCACACCGCAGCGCTCGGCTGCCTCTCCCACCTGCCAATGGGGGATTTCGTGGGAAAGGTTTCAAGGTGGTGCAGGACTGACAGGGAAACGTGGGGGGTCCCGTCTTTCCAGCGCTGCTCCTTGAAAACACGGACTGGGAACAATGACACTGAGTGTGAAGTCCGGTTCAATTCCCGGTGTCAGCTCCTTGTGACCTTGGGCAGGTCACTTTATCTCCCTGTGCCTACAGGACCCCGATAAGGGTGCTATATAAAATAAATAATAATAGGAGATAGCCACACATACTTATTCTGTACAACTCCTATTTTCTGTTAGAGGCGCCCTACTGATTTGGTCCTCCCTCCCAAGTTCCCATTTTTGGGATCTCCATTCATCGAGCACCTCGCAATGCACAAAACATTAAACCTTTGGGCTCGGTCGTTGGATAAAAGCCAAATCCCATTTGGCGTTTCCTATCTCGTTTTCCCTTTCCAGTTCAAGGGAAACGGAATAATCCCGAGCGAGCATCTTCGTAACCATCGCTGCCAAGTGTCCTGCGTCTCAGCCTCACAACCACACTAATAACACAAACTGCTGGAGGCAACGCAATTGTGAAGGGACTGTAACAATCAGGGGATAATGGCGACACCATTGGGTCGTTAACCATGGTGACTGACGTGAGTCACAGCTGTGAGTGATGCGATTGGCATCACTTACATCATTTTAATGTGTATCTGTTTATGTTACCTCCAACCTGCGGAACTTTCTAGGCTTCCTAATTGATCACGGTTCTGATCTCTTACATAAACACACGCATGGCTACGTGTACTGCAAGCTGTCGTTGCGTGGATGCTTGTGCAAACACACAGCGCATACATAAATTAGTGAGCACACGCGTGTGAACATGCACATGGCTACACACAGGGATGCACATGCATCTCTTTGCATACACGGTTAAGTGTCAAAGGACAGCAAAAATCCATATCCTTCATTAAGTATTTAACGATGTACAATGTGCGGTGACTCTCAGTGATATGCGGTGACTCTCGGTGATGTGCGGTGACTCTCGGTGATGTGCGGTGACTCTCGGTGATGTGCGGTGACTCTCGGTGATGTGCGGTGACTCTCGGTGATGTGCGGTGACTCTCGGTGATGTGCGGTGACTCTCGGTGATGTGCGGTGACTCTCGGTGATGTGCGGTGACTCTCGGTGATGTGCGGTGACTCTCGGTGATGTGCGGTGACTCTCGGTGATGTGCGGTGACTCTCAGTGATGTGCAGTGACTCTCGGTGATGTGCGGTGACTCTCAATGATGTGCGGTGGCTCTCAGTGATGTGCGGTGACTCTCAGTGATGTGCGGTGACTCTCAGTGATGTGCGATGACTCTCAGTGACTCTCAGTGATGTGCGGTGACTCTCAGTGATGTGCAGTGACTCTCGGTGATGTGCGGTGACTCTCAATGATGTGCGGTGGCTCTCAGTGATGTGCGGTGACTCTCAGTGATGTGCGGTGACTCTCAGTGATGTGCAGTGACTCTCGGTGATGTGCGGTGACTCTCGGTGATGTGCGGTGACTCTCAGTGATGTGCAGTGACTCTCAGTGATGTGCAGTGACTCTCGGTGATGTGCGGTGACTCTCGGTGATGTGCGGTGACTCAGTGATGTGCAGTGACTCTCAGTGATGTGCAGTGACTCTCAGTGATGTGCAGTGACTCTCAGTGATGTGCGGTGACTCTCAGTGATGTACGGTGACTTTCAGTGATGTACGGTGACTCTCAGTGATGTGCGGTGACTCTCGGTGATGTGCAGTGACTCTCGGTGATGTGAGGTGGCTCTCAGTGATGTGCGGTGGCTCTCAGTGATGTGCGGTGACTCTCAGTGATGTGCGGTGACTCTCAGTGATGTGCGGTGACTCTCAGTGATGTGCGGTGACTCTCAGTGATGTGCGGTGACTCTCGGTGATGTGCAGTGACTCTCGGTGATGTGAGGTGGCTCTCAGTGATGTGCGGTGACTCTCAGTGATGTGCAGTGACTCTCGGTGATGTGCGGTGACTCTCAATGATGTGCGGTGGCTCTCAGTGATGTGCGGTGACTCTCAGTGATGTGCGGTGACTCTCAGTGATGTGCAGTGACTCTCGGTGATGTGCGGTGACTCTCGGTGATGTGCGGTGACTCAGTGATGTGCAGTGACTCTCAGTGATGTGCAGTGACTCTCAGTGATGTGCGGTGACTCTCAGTGATGTGCGGTGACTCTCAGTGATGTACGGTGACTTTCAGTGATGTACGGTGACTCTCAGTGATGTGCGGTGACTCTCGGTGATGTGCAGTGACTCTCGGTGATGTGAGGTGGCTCTCAGTGATGTGCGGTGGCTCTCAGTGATGTGCGGTGACTCTCAGTGATGTGCGGTGACTCTCAGTGATGTGCGGTGACTCTCAGTGATGTGCGGTGACTCTCAGTGATGTGCGGTGACTCTCGGTGATGTGCGGTGACTCTCAGTGATGTGCAGTGACTCTCGGTGATGTGCGGTGACTCTCAATGATGTGCGGTGGCTCTCAGTGATGTGCGGTGACTCTCAGTGATGTGCGGTGACTCTCAGTGATGTACGATGACTCTCGGTGATGTGCGGTGACTCTCAGTGATGTGCGGTGGCTCTCAGTGATGTGCGGTGACTCTCAGTGATGTGCGGTGACTCTCGGTGATGTGCGGTGACTCTCAGTGATGTGCAGTGACTCTCGGTGATGTGCGGTGACTCTCAATGATGTGCGGTGGCTCTCAGTGATGAGCGGTGACTCTCAGTGATGTGCGGTGACTCTCAGTGATGTGCGATGACTCTCGGTGATGTGCGGTGACTCTCGGTGATGTGCGGTGACTCTCGGTGATGTGCAGTGACTCTCAGTGATGTGCAGTGACTCTCAGTGATGTGCGGTGACTCTCAGTGGTGTACGGTGACTCTCAGTGATGTACGGTGGCTCTCGGTGATGTGCGGTGACTCTCAGTGGTGTGCGGTGACTCTCGGTGATGTGCGGTGACACTCAGTGATGTGCGGTGACTCTCGGTGATGTGCAGTGACTCTCAATGATGTGCGGTGACTCTCAGTGATGTGCGGTTGCTCTCAGTGATGTGCGGTGACTCTCAGTGATGTGCGGTGACTCTCAGTGATGTGCGGTGACTCTCAGTGATGTGCGGTGACTCTCAGTGATGTGCGGTGACTCTCGGTGATGTGCGATGACTCTCGGTGATGTGCAGTGACTCTCGGTGATGTGCGGTGACTCTCAGTGATGTGCAGTGACTCTCAGTGATGTGCGGTGACTCAGTGATGTGCGGTGACTCTCAGTGATGTGCGGTGACTCTCAGTGATGTGCGGTGACTCTCAGTGATGTGCGGTGACTCTCAGTGATGTACGGTGACTCTCGGTGATGTGCGGTGACTCTCAGTGATGTGCGGTGACTCTCAGTGATGTGCGGTGACTCTCAGTGATGTGCGGTGACTCTCAGTGATGTACGGTGGCTCTCAGTGATGTACGGTGGCTCTCGGTGATGTACGGTGACTCTCGGTGATGTGCTGTGGCTCTCGGTGATGTACGGTGACTCTCGGTGATGTGCTGTGACTCCTCTCGGTAATGTTCGGTGACTCTCGGTGATGTGCGGTGGCTCTCAGTGATGTATGGTGACTCTCGGTGATGTGCGGTGACTCTCAGTGATGTACGGTGACTCTCGGTGATGTGCGGTGACTCTCAGTGATGTGCGGTGACTCTCAGTGATGTACGGTGACTCTCGGTGATGTGCGGTGACTCTCAGTGATGTGCGGTGACTCTCAGTGATGTGCGGTGACTCTCAGTGATGTACGGTGGCTCTCAGTGATGTACGGTGGCTCTCGGTGATGTACGGTGACTCTCGGTGATGTGCTGTGGCTCTCGGTGATGTACGGTGACTCTCGGTGATGTGCTGTGACTCCTCTCGGTAATGTTCGGTGACTCTCGGTGATGTGCGGTGGCTCTCAGTGATGTACGGTGACTCTCGGTGATGTGCGGTGGCTCTCGGTGATGTGCGGTGACTCTCGGTGATGTGCTGTGACTCTCGGTGATGTACGGTGGCACTCGGTGATGTACGGTGACTCTCGGTGATGTGCTGTGACTCTTGGTGATGTGCGGTGACTCTTGGTGATGTGCGGTGTCTCCGGCTGAGCCACTGATTGGGAAACCTGTGCTGAAGCAGGGATATCCTGAAAACCTGACCTGTTGGTGGCCCTTGATGACTGGAGTTGCCCCCCCCCCCCCCCCCCCCCTGTTGAAGAATGATTACTAGATAATGAATGGTATTTTGGTAATCAGTCTTCCTTGTGCTCCAGCCTCCTAGGGACATATCACTACCGCCTCACAGAGGGGCCCAGAGGCGGAGGTGCCAGTGGAAAAAACAGTCATGGTTGTGCGTCCTGAACACACAGCTGTGACTTTCTGCACGCCAGTGGAACGCAAAATTCCCAGACGTGGGTGGAAAAAAAGAAACCGGCTTTCCTCGAAGTATCCAGGGCTGTATTTACTGCATGCAAATGCCCAGGGACTATTGTTGTCAGGGATAGTGGGGGCAGGAAGGGCATTAGAACTGTTCTTCTTCCTACAGAGTCGTTAGTAACCTGCCAGTACCGCTCAGTAGCGATGTCCGTCTCTGCTCTAACCATGTTGCTCTAACTTTATCCAACCTTCATAATCATTGCCAAGTCTGGCTGAGGGTTTAGCAACTAAAATCCACTGATATTGTGACATGCTTTCTGCTTCAGCACAAATGTACACAGACATGAAATCTGACGTGTCTACTCTTGGTGATGTGCGGTGACGCTCAGTGATGTGTCGTGACTCTCGGTCATGTGCGGTGACTCTCGGTCATGTGCGGTGACTCTCGATCATGTGCGCTGACTCTCGGTCATGTGCGGTGACTCTCGGTCATGTGCGGTGACTCTCGGTCATTTGCGGTGACTCTCGGTCATGTGCGGTGACTCTCGGTGGTGTGTGTGATGTGTGGTGACTCGGTGATGTGCGGTGAGTCTCGGTGATGTGCGGTGACTCAGAGCCCCTCCCTCCCCCCGAGCTGAGCTACAATACACTGCAACACACTGCAACACAATACACTGCATACTCTAGGTACTAAGGACAACGCTACTTCTCTGTAAGACTAGAAAACACGCAATTTTTTTCCTGAACATCAGCATGTTGTAATATAGAGAACCACTGATTACGACTACACACTACCAGGCGTCTAAAGCCTTTTATCAATTGGAAATCCAGAAAAATAAAATGATATATATTCATTCATATGCCACATAACTGTGTAGGATTCCACTGCTAATTATTGATCAACATTCAAAGTGTTTTATGTGAAAGTGTGACAGATTACTCCATTTTTTAACTATTTAGGCCCAGATCCACAAAGCGCCACCTGATCAGGGGTTACAGGACCGGACGCTCTGCTCCCCGAGTAACACGGTATCCTCAAAGCTAATTATATGCAAAAACAACGCTCGGACTGCATCTCATTAGGCTTAACACAACGCTATGCTACAATAACGTGGCATTATCTTCCAATGGCACCAGTATTCGCATTACTCGTACCCAG
Organism: Ascaphus truei; assembly: GCF_040206685.1. NCBI lineage: Eukaryota > Metazoa > Chordata > Amphibia > Anura > Ascaphidae > Ascaphus > Ascaphus truei. The sequence continues at coordinate 5,801,190 of NC_134499.1, forward strand.
ACCCTAAAACAGGGAGAGATGTGAGGGAAACGAGAAATAATGCTGCGTTATTTAAAATATGCCTAAAAGTGGCATTACACCCAGCCAGATTCTGCAGGAGCCGCATGTCAGCGCCGGAGAGGGGCAACGGCAAGTTTAGGTATAGATGAAATAACGTAGCATTAAGTCTCCACGTAATCTTTAACAGAATTAAGTGGGTATGCGATGTTATGATAACCACTCATTTGCATATCATTATCACAACCGCCTGTTATAGTTAATGCTATGCGCGGTACGGGGGGGGGGGGGGGGGCAGGGTTTAACATGATGTTATTCTCCTTTGAAGATACACACTCGTTTTAATGTGATGTTAGGGTGATGTCACGGTAAGGGAGGTTAGTGGATCTAGGCTATAATGAGAATAATGTGCTGCATTTTGAATTGGGACAGAGAAGTAGGAACGATGCCAAGACCATGTTCTATCCCAGGTTACCTTCAGAGGCCATAGGAAGTAACTCCCCCCTCTGTGTGTTGGTTACTAATGTAATCTAAGGAGTTAAAGCTGCCGTTTTTTACAAAATATATATATTTTTCCCCCATTCAATATGTGCATCAATACAATCTGCACACTGACAAGTGATTAGCTAAGCTCCAGATCGATCCGTTCTCCTGTAATCGATCGCTTGCTCCGGGTTATTTAATTCAGTTCTTGCACAGCATTCTGGGCAATGTAATCCTGGAATATGATTGACTGGGCAGTTACTAGATACAATTGGTGCACTGCTAGAAAGAGGGCGGGGCTCAAGAGCCAGAGCCAATCAGAAGGGGAAGGGGGCTGTCACTCTGGAAATGCTTCCTACATTAGAAACATTAAAAATGTCTTAAAAACATTTTTGTTTTGTTTTAAATGCTACAAGTATTTTCTCCTAGCGCAGAACTGATTTATTTAAAAATAAAGGTAAATCTATGCTGATGTTCAATACCCAAGTACACCGCTGTAACGTCGCTAGGGACCCGTGGAGGGGGGGTCACAGGAACAAACGATTAACCTCCAATGGGCTGAAGGACACCACCCTGGGACTCATGTAAAAGGGAATAAAAACTCGGGTAGAAGGGATTTCCCCTTAAAGCTGCAGACCAAGCAATATCTTACGTGTGTGTTTTTGTATTAATCAGTTCTGTACTATGAGAAAATACTGTAGTAGTAGCATTTTTTTTAAACACCTCTGAATGACATTTTTAATGTATTCTAATGTAAGAAGCATTTTTTGTTTCTATAGCAACTATTTACAAAGTCACATCCCCTTCCTCTTCTGAAACAGGCTCTGGCACACCCCTTTTTGAGCCCCGCCCTCTCTCTAGCAGTGCACCAATTGTATCTAGTGACTGCCTGGTCACATGATCTCCCCCACAGAATTTTGCATCTTTGGTCCTCTCCTGCTGCACTGACGGCCATTTAGAGAGCCCCCGAGCCGAATCTTCGCCGATCGATTACAGGAGAACGGATCGATCGGCAACTTAGCTAATTACTTATCATTGTGTGGGTTGTATTGATGCACATATTAAAGGGATTTTTTTTTAAAGGCAGCTTGGACGGCTGCTTGAAAAGCCTGTAAAATCTTCCCGGTCGCTGGGTTATTTTGTGCCTGTATTATGCTACCATTATATTATTTTCATTATAAAAGCATGGTCATCAACAACAACGTGACAAAAATGTCCTCTCCCAGGTCAAGAAGGGCCTTTAAAGTTTAATGGAAAGCTATTGAATTGTACATGAGGGCAGCGGTAACACGGATGGTAAGGTGACCTTCCCACCGGATCCCTTTCACGTCTCAGAATATATTTACCATTCCGCTGCAACTTGAGCATTGGTGCAGCAGGGGAGAGCTGTGAAAACAAAGCGTTGCCATGGACGCGACACACACACCATACTGAGCTCAAAATGGCTCTCCACCCGCTTCTCCGCAGACTGCAAAATGTGGGAAAGAGGGTTCTCTTGTAACCCCCTCCTCTCAAGCATTTATCTCAGCAAAGGTGCGTGTCCCAAAAACCTTCTGGGTGTGTCTGGAGAGCAAAGGCGCCAGCCTCCGCAGGGGCAATGTTTGGGCATAGAGCAGAGGTCTGCAACGCCAGGCCTCAAGGGCCACCAACAGGCCGGGTATTAGGGATATCCCTGCTTCAGCACAGCTGGCTCAATCAGTGGCTCAGTCAGGACGGGGAGAGCAGTGTACTGCAGTGTATGGGAAGAGCAGTGCACTCCGCGTATGGGACTGTGGGTATGGGAAGAGCAGTGCACTGCAGGGTACGGGACTGTGGGTATGGGGAGAGCAGTGCACTGCAGGGTATGGGACTGTGGGTATGGGAAGAGCAGAGCACTGCAGGGTATGGGACTGTGGGTATGGGAAGAGCAGTGCACTGCAGGGTATGGGACTGTGGGTATGGGGAGAGTAGTGCACTGCTGGGTATGGGACGGTGGGTATGGGAAGAGCAGAGCACTGCAGGGTATGGGACTGTGGGTATGGGACTGTGGGTATGGGAAGAGCAGTGCACTTCAGGGCATGGGATTGTGGGTATGGGGAGAGCAGTGCACTGCCGTGTATGGGACTGTGGGTATGGGAACAGCTGTGCACTGCAGGGTATGGGACTGTGGGTATGGGAAGAGCAGTGCACTGCAGGGTATGGGACTGTGGGTATGGGGAGAGCAGTGCACTGCCGCGTATGGGACTGTGGGTATGGGGAGAGCAGTGCACTGCCGCGTATGGGACTGTAGGTATGGGGAGAGCAGTGCACTGCCGCGTATGGGACTGTGGGTATGGGAAGAGCAGTGCACTGCAGGGTATGGGACTGTGGGTATGGGGAGAGCAGTGCACTGCAGGGTATGGGACTGTGGGTATGGGAAGAGCAGTGCACTGCAGGGTATGGGACTGTGGGTATGGGGAGAGCAGTGCACTGCAGGGTATGGGACTGTGGCTATGGGGAGAGCAGTGAACTGCAGGGTATGGGACTGTGGGTATGGGGAGAGCAGTGCACTGCAGGGTATGGGACTGTGGCTATGGGGAGAGCAGTGAACTGCAGGGTATGGGACTGTGGGTATGGGGAGAGCAGTGTACTGCCGCGTATGGGACTGTAGGTATGGGGAGAGCAGTGCACTGCAGGGTATGGGACTGTGGCTATGGGGAGAGCAGTGAACTGCAGGGTATGGGACTGTGGGTATGGGGAGAGCAGTGCACTGCAGGGTATGGGACTGTGGGTATGGGAAGAGCAGTGCACTGCAGGGTATGGGACTGTGGGTATGGGGAGAGCAGTGCACTGCAGGGTATGGGACTGTGGGTATGGGGAGAGCAGTGCACTGCAGGGTATGGGACTGTGGGTATGGGGAGAGCAGTGCACTGCAGGGTATGGGACTGTGGGTATGGGGAGAGCAGTGCACTGCAGGGTATGGGACTGTGGGTATGGGGAGAGCAGTGCACTGCAGGGTATGGGACTGTGGGTATGGGGAGAGCAGTGCACTGTAGGGTATGGGACTGTGGGTATGGGGAGAGCAGTGCACTGCAGGGTATGGGACGGTGGGTATGGGGAGAGCAGTGCACTGCAGGGTATGGGACTGTGGGTATGGGAGAGCAGTGCACTGCAGGGTATGGGACTGTAGGTATGGGGAGAGCAGTGTACTGCAGGGTATGGGACTGTGGGTATGGGGAGAGCAGTGCACTGCAGGGTATGGGACTGTGGGTATGGGGAGAGCAGTGCACTGCAGGGTATGGGACTGTGGGTATGGGGAGAGCAGTGCACTGCAGGGTATGGGACTGTGGGTATGGGAAGAGCAGTGCACTGCAGGGTATGGGACTGTGGGTATGGGAAGAGCAGTGCACTGCAGGGTATGGGACTGTGGGTATGGGGAGAGCAGTGCACTGCAGGGTATGGGACTGTGGGTATGGGGAGAGCAGTGCACTGCAGGGTATGGGACTGTGGGTATGGGGAGAGCAGTGCACTGCAGGGTATGGGACTGTGGGTATGGGAAGAGCAGTGCACTGCAGGGTATGGGACGGTGGGTATGGGGAGAGCAGTGTACTGCAGGGTATGGGACTGTGGGTATGGGGAGAGCAGTGCACTGCTGGGTATGGGACTGTGGCTATGGGGAGAGCAGTGCACTGCAGGGTATGGGACTGTGGGTATGGGAAGAGCAGTGCACTGCAGGGTATGGGACTGTGGGTATGGGAAGAGCAGTGCACTGCAGGGTATGGGACTGTGGGTATGGGGAGAGCAGTGCACTGCAGGGTATGGGACTGTGGGTATGGGGAGTTCAGTGCACTGCAGGGTATGGGACGGTGGGTATGGGGAGAGCAGTGCACTGCAGGGTATGGGACTGTGGGTATGGGAAGAGCAGTGCACTGCAGGGTATGGGACTGTGGGTATGGGAAGAGCAGTGCACTGCAGGGTATGGGACTGTGGGTATGGGGAGAGCAGTGCACTGCAGGGTATGGGACTGTGGGTATGGGGAGAGCAGTGCACTGCAGGGTATGGGACGGTGGGTATGGGGAGAGCAGTGCACTGCAGGGTATGGGACTGTGGGTATGGGGAGAGCAGTGCACTGCAGGGTATGGGACTGTGGGTATGGGGAGAGCAGTGTACTGCCGCGTATGGGACTGTAGGTATGGGGAGAGCAGTGCACTGCAGGGTATGGGACTGTGGCTATGGGGAGAGCAGTGAACTGCAGGGTATGGGACTGTGGGTATGGGGAGAGCAGTGCACTGCAGGGTATGGGACTGTGGCTATGGGGAGAGCAGTGAACTGCAGGGTATGGGACTGTGGGTATGGGGAGAGCAGTGCACTGCAGGGTATGGGACTGTGGCTATGGGGAGAGCAGTGAACTGCAGGGTATGGGACTGTGGGTATGGGGAGAGCAGTGTACTGCCGCGTATGGGACTGTAGGTATGGGGAGAGCAGTGCACTGCAGGGTATGGGACTGTGGCTATGGGGAGAGCAGTGAACTGCAGGGTATGGGACTGTGGGTATGGGGAGAGCAGTGCACTGCAGGGTATGGGACTGTGGGTATGGGAAGAGCAGTGCACTGCAGGGTATGGGACTGTGGGTATGGGGAGAGCAGTGCACTGCAGGGTATGGGACTGTGGGTATGGGGAGAGCAGTGCACTGCAGGGTATGGGACTGTGGGTATGGGGAGAGCAGTGCACTGCAGGGTATGGGACTGTGGGTATGGGGAGAGCAGTGCACTGCAGGGTATGGGACTGTGGGTATGGGGAGAGCAGTGCACTGCAGGGTATGGGACTGTGGGTATGGGGAGAGCAGTGCACTGTAGGGTATGGGACTGTGGGTATGGGGAGAGCAGTGCACTGCAGGGTATGGGACGGTGGGTATGGGGAGAGCAGTGCACTGCAGGGTATGGGACTGTGGGTATGGGAGAGCAGTGCACTGCAGGGTATGGGACTGTAGGTATGGGGAGAGCAGTGTACTGCAGGGTATGGGACTGTGGGTATGGGGAGAGCAGTGCACTGCAGGGTATGGGACTGTGGGTATGGGGAGAGCAGTGCACTGCAGGGTATGGGACTGTGGGTATGGGGAGAGCAGTGCACTGCAGGGTATGGGACTGTGGGTATGGGAAGAGCAGTGCACTGCAGGGTATGGGACTGTGGGTATGGGGAGAGCAGTGCACTGCAGGGTATGGGACTGTGGGTATGGGAAGAGCAGTGCACTGCAGGGTATGGGACGGTGGGTATGGGGAGAGCAGTGTACTGCAGGGTATGGGACTGTGGGTATGGGGAGAGCAGTGCACTGCTGGGTATGGGACTGTGGCTATGGGGAGAGCAGTGCACTGCAGGGTATGGGACTGTGGGTATGGGAAGAGCAGTGCACTGCAGGGTATGGGACTGTGGGTATGGGAAGAGCAGTGCACTGCAGGGTATGGGACTGTGGGTATGGGGAGAGCAGTGCACTGCAGGGTATGGGACTGTGGGTATGGGGAGTTCAGTGCACTGCAGGGTATGGGACGGTGGGTATGGGGAGAGCAGTGCACTGCAGGGTATGGGACTGTGGGTATGGGAAGAGCAGTGCACTGCAGGGTATGGGACTGTGGGTATGGGAAGAGCAGTGCACTGCAGGGTATGGGACTGTGGGTATGGGGAGAGCAGTGCACTGCAGGGTATGGGACTGTGGGTATGGGGAGAGCAGTGCACTGCAGGGTATGGGACGGTGGGTATGGGGAGAGCAGTGCACTGCAGGGTATGGGACTGTGGGTATGGGGAGAGCAGTGCACTGCAGGGTATGGGACTGTGGGTATGGGGAGAGCAGTGCACTGCAGGGTATGGGACTGTGGGTATGGGGAGAGCAGTGCACTGCAGGGTATGGGACTGTGGGTATGGGGAGAGCAGTGCACTGCAGGGTATGGGACGGTGGGTATGGGGAGAGCAGTGCACTGCAGGGTATGGGACTGTGGGTATGGGGAGAGCAGTGCACTGCAGGGTATGGGACTGTGGGTATGGGGAGAGCAGTGCACTGCAGGGTATGGGACTGTGGGTATGGGGAGAGCAGTGCACTGCAGGGTATGGGACTGTGGGTATGGGGAGAGCAGTGCACTGCAGGGTATGGGACGGTGGGTATGGGGAGAGCAGTGTACCCACAGTCCCATACCCTGCAGTGCACACACATAACTTATTTGTGTATCTGGTTTTGCAAAGTGTCTCCTTAAAAGACCCATTAGAAGAAAAATAGCAAAACAATTGCTTCTTGTGAGAGAAAATGACAACACAAGCAGAGACCCCCGAGTCCTGCTACATAATGACAATATAGAATTACTCCTGAAAACACGGCAGCAACATGTATGCTTTTATAGGAGCGGCTCAGCGAGTGAAGACACGGACTGATAACAATGACGCTGAGTGTGTAGCAGGGAGCACAGAGTCAGCTCCTTGTGACCTTGGGCAAGCCACTTTATGTCCCTGTGACCTTGGACAGGTCACTGTATCTCCCTGTGACCTTGGACAGGCCACTTTATGTCCCTGTGACCTTGGACAGGTCACTTTATCTCCCTGTGACCTTGGACAGGCCACTGTATCTCCCTATGACCTTGGACAGGCCACTTTATGTCCCTGTGACCTTGGACAGGTCACTTTATCTCCCTGTGACCTTGGACAGGTCACTTTATCTCCCTGTGACCTTGGACAGGTCACTTTATCTCCCTGTGACCTTGGACAGGTCACTTTATCTCCCTGTGACCTTGGACAGGTCACTTTATCTCCCTGTGACCTTGGACAGGTCACTTTATCTCCCTGTGACAGGTCACTTTATCTCCCTGTGACCTTGGACAGGTCACTTTATCTCCCTGTGACCTTGGGCAAGTTACTTTATCTCCCTGTGACCTTGGGCAAGTCACTTTATCTCCCTGTGACCTTGGGCAAGTCACTTTATCTCCCTGTGACCTTGGACAGGTCACTTTATCTCCCTGTGCCTCAGGCACCAATAACAGAGTGTAAGCTGATCTGGGCAGGGACTGTGCCTGTAACATTCCTACGTGCTGCGTACCGCGCGCTATACTGTAATTGTGACGCGCTTTGTGTCCCCTTGGGAGAACTTTATTATTATTCAATTCTATATAACAGGGGGTGACACCTATACTAGCGCTGTAAATAATGACATCATGATTGTACATTATACATGCGCAGGTGCACCGTGTCCCCAGTACTTCCAAATAGAACAACACTTAGAAAAGAAAGGCCTGCTTACCACAAACAGAGAACATCCCTTATTATCAACACATTGCTGAAAGGAGAGCCGCCAGGCGCAGGGATTAAGGATAATGCTGCCATGGAATGGTTGCTGTTCATGAAGAGAGGTGTGTGTGGCCACACATACACAGGGCCGCCTAGAGGGGGGGACAGCCAGGGCTGGTGTCCCGGGCCCGCTGGCTGGGGGGGGGGGGGCCCGGCCATCCGGTGCTGCAAATTCCCCCGACCGCTGTCCAGGCCCTGCTGCCGGTTGCGGCCGGGCCCCGACTCTCAGCTGCCTGCAGGACCTTTCCGCTCTCTGTCCCACGCCGCCGAGCTTCCACTGCCAGCGCCATGGGGCTCTTTTTTTTGTATGTATTTGGTGATTGGAAGTTTTTTGCATTGGGGGATGGGGGGAAGATGGCCCGGTCAGAACTGTAGTCCTGGGCCCCGGGAAATCTGTCTGCGGACACACACACACACACACACACACACACACACACACACACACACACACACACACACACACACACACACACACACACACACACACACACACACACACGTGTAGTTACATGTGAGCTGCCTCTGATGCAGCACTAATAACAGTCACTGGGGATCTGTAACAGCAGAGTGCAGGACGGAGGGAACCCGGGCAGCTCTTCTCACTGCAAAAGGTACATCTGCAGCCAGGGAGGAATATATCTGTGCTATAACAGGGCTGCCCAACTCCAGTCCTCAAGGGCCACAACCAGGTATTATGGATATCCCTGCTTCAGCACAGGTGGCTCAATCAGTCCCAGCTTCAGCACAGGTGGCTTAATCAGAGGCTCAGTTGAAGTCTGAGCCTCTGATTGAGCCACCTGTGCTGAAGCTGGGACTGATTGAGCCACCTGTGCTGAAGCAGGGATATCGTGAAAACCTGGCCTGTTAGTGGCCCTTGAGGACTGGAGTTGGCCACCCCTGCTACAGAACCCCTTTGGGTGAGGGTAGCAGCTTGTGAGTGACACCCACATTTGAGACTAAAAGGTTCTTTACCTCTCAGTGGGGCCATGCTCTGTGCAGCAGGGGGCCCAAGGCCAGCTCTGCTGGACACACGTACTTAGGGTCACTATACCAAAACTCTGCATTCTGGGTAAACATTATAAGGCTGGGTCCATGCTGACCGTGCGCTCGTGTCCGTACGCGTGACGTCACCCGCTTTTTATCCCAAGCGATCTGTGGCCAGGGTAGACGCGAGGTGGAGGCGTGTCTGGGGCGTGGCCGTGATGTCACAGAGCTGGTTCGCCCTTATTGGGCGAACCACTCACGTGACCTGGCTGTCGCGCCGTGGAATCACATGTAACTGATTCCTCGCGCACCACGCGCCCCCTCACGCTGTCGCACACGCGGTCCATGGCTGTGATTATTGCCTTAAGGCCTCCGCACCGTCTCCCCGAACATGGCCGTAGCCCAAGGGTTGTAATATAGTACGCGCTGGTGCGTGTGCGGGCATGTGGCGCGCGCGTTTAGTGTCTATAGGGCAAGCGGTGACGCAGCTAGGAGGCGTGGCTATTACGTCACAGCGTTAGGCCGCGCTGTGATTAGCTCACAGTGTCACGTGGCACGGCAACTGCGCGAAAATAGAAATTTATTGTATTTCCTCTGATCTGCTGCGCCACCGCTCACGGCCATGCGCGCGTCTCAACTATACCAACGTCAGCCTCACACAGGCAAATAATCATTGACGCGCGCACAATAGCGCACCCGCGCGCACTATATTTTAGTCCGAAAAGAAAGCTGCGCAGCATAAAGAAAGCAAAAGCATGTACAGTATATGTATTTATGTATATTATACTGTACAGGCATACCCCGGTTTAAGGACACTCACTTTAAGTACACTCGCGAGTAAGTACATATCGCCCAATAGGCAAACGGCAGCTCACGCATGCGCCTGTCAGCACGTCCCGAACAGCAATACCGGCTCCCTACCTGTACCGAAGCTGTGCGCAAGCGGGGAGACTATAGAGCCTGTTACAAATGCGTTATTTACATCAGTTATGCACGTATATAACGATTGCAGTACAGCACATGCATCGATAAGTGGGGAAAAAGGTAGTGCTTCACTTTAAGTACATTTTCGCTTTACATACATGCTCCGGTCCCAATGCATACGTTAATGTGGGGTATGCCTGTATATACACATATAAACCTGTATCTATGTATATTATACTGTATATACACATATAAACCTGTATCTATGTATATTATACAGTATATACACATATAATCCTGTATCTATGTATATTATACTTGTAGCAGAGTCCCCCTTCTTACCTCTGGTGAGGGGGAAACTGTTGGGTGGTCCGGCGGGAGTTTTGCGCGATCAGGAGTGTGGAGGGCGGCAATGTTTGCAAGGCGCACATGCGCAGTGCGGCGAAGCACGCAGGCGAAGTATCGCGAGTGTGGCGGCCATCTTGGAATGGCTCTGCATATACAGCAGCGGGACTACATGCCCCAGAATCCTCAGGGGAAGGGACTACCACATGGACTGTCCCAGCCAATGGGATTCTGCCAGTGAGGACAGGATATCCTCCACATGCGGAGAGCACACGAGTCAGTCCTGACGGAGGAGCGAAGGAAGAAGGTAGTGTCCAGGGAGCAGTGCTTCCTGGACTGGGCCCAGACCTGGCCCCTTATGCCCCAAGCCAATGTAAGGTCTGTGTATAGGGAAGGCCCCAGATAGGGACACTTCCCCTGTAGTACTAATGCTACGCGGGTGGACGGCCGGCCACACGGCACTCTGCGGCCTGGGACCAGGCGGTAGTATTCCAGGACCCTTGGGTGAGACACTCCAGCTGAAGCTGACCCCACGAGGGGGATCGGGACCCTTAGGAGAGGGGGGAATTGTTGTCGGAGGCCCCGCTGCATGGGACATACTCCAACGCACCTCTACGCGCTGCACCTGGGTATTGGAGTACCAAAGCAAGTACCCAACGTGCACCAACATTCACAGGGGGCAGCGCTACCTCTCATTTGGCTGGGATTGCTGGACCAGACACCAGGGGTTATTGGTGCCACGGCACCCTCAGTACTTTGGGGACAGCACTCAGTGTTTGGGGTCACGGCCTGAGTAGTGTGTGTGTGTTATGTATTGTGTACAGTAAAGCTCAGTTATATATATTGAGTGGTGTGTTGCTTACTGCTGTGTATTGGTTATCCCGCCAACGCTGGGATCCCTCATAGGTGGAGGCGCTGCATGCGAGATAGAGCTCACGCCAAGCTCCCAGAAGTGGAGGCTCAGGCCTCCTGTGAGCATACAGGTAAAGCAGCATGCGTAGTCGGCGTGTATTTCCTTTAGGCATAGGGAAAGGGGGCTACGTACTATATAGACACACATATAAATATATACCCCAGAAGAAGTCTTTTTAGACGAAACGCGTAGGGTTAAGGTCTACTGCAAGATCTTTTCCATTTAGCCGTTCCACAGACTTTTTATATACTTATCTATAGCTGCATGCCTTTATTAAGGCAATGGGGGCTGCAAATATCAATTTCCCAAGAGAAACGGAGACACGTCCGGGTTTTAACATCATGGACGCCAAAACATCTCGAGATTTGGTGATTTAGGAAGATGGGAACCAGAGCGACAGTGCCAAGGCCGGCGTTCCTCGTGCAGACCTGATCCCAGAGATACCCAGCTCACCGTCGCAGCAAAGGCAGGATTTTATCCTGAAACGCTCGTTACTGCTGCAGTGTAAGTAGCTGCTGTACCTGCGCTGTATTCCTAATACAACTTACTTCACCATATCTGGCATCTCTCTCATTTTCTAGGTCTTGCCTCATCCTGGAATTATCTAGGGACTTTCATTGTATCGATGTCCTTGTAGGTGCTTTTTAACTATTTTTTGTCTCTTGAGATATATACACACAAAAAAAGAACATTTTCTGTCCTAAATAGCACAGAACATGTGCAGAATCCTGAGCAGCTCCGCTCGCTGTAACAGTCCGTACTGTAAGGAGTGAAGCTCAGGGTTCTGTTCTCCTGGGGCGCTGAATTAAGATCATTTCAATAGTGCGGTGTACGCAGGAATAAAACTAAAAGAACCGCATGAACTTATGGGGCTCTGAGGCTTTTGCGGTTTAACGTTTGGCTTCAATGAGGGTTGTGAAATCCATGTAAATCAGCGTTTTCCGCCACGCGCGACACTCTGCCACAAACAGGATACCATTATTACGTCGCGCTACAAAGCTGCCATTAAACGCAGATTGTAACCACCACTGTATCTACATAAGTTCAACATCTATATCAGAGGTGGCCAACTCCAGTGCTCAAGCGACATCAAATCAGTCTCTGCTTCAGCACAGGTGGCTCAATCAGCATCTGCTTCAGCACAGGTGGCCCAATCAGTCCCTGCTTCTGCACAGGTGGCTCAATCAGTCCCTGCTTCTGCACAGGTGGCTCAATCAGTCCCTGCTTCAGCACAGGTGTCTCAATCAGTCCCTGCTTCAGCACAGGTGACTCAAGCAATCCCTGCTTCAGCACAGGTGTCTCAATCAGTCCCTGCTTCAGCACAGGTGGCTCAATCAGTCCCTGCTATAGCACAGGTGCCTCAATAAGTCCCTGCTATAGCACAGGTAGCCCAATCAGTCCCTGCTTCAGCACAAGTGGCTCAATCAGTCCCTGCTGCAGCACAGGTGGCGCAATCAGAGGCCCCATCTTCGACTGAGCCTCCGATTGAGCCACCTGTGCTGAAGCAGGGATATCCTGAAAACCTGACCTGTTGGTGGCCCCTGGGCGCTGAAGTTGCCCACTCCTGCTCTATATGAACCCAGCCGGATGCTACAGCAGAACTCTGTCTCACCCGTACAACACTTGGCGACACAATGTAAGAATCCGGCAGCGACTCGCAGGTGTCAGTTTGTGCAGGATCGGGACAGGTGCCTCTTTGTTTTTAAAACGTGATCTCAGGTGCAATCCTTTCCCGACCCAGGACTGCAGCCTCACACTGTCAGACGCTGCAGGTTTCCACGCGCGTGAGAACGCCTCTGTCCCAGGGCCCCGCTACGAGAGCCCGGGGCGCACAGCTGCGTGTGTGCCGCACGTAGACACAGAGTTTATCAAACCAGTGGTTACCGGAGGAGACAATCACACAGCATCGTGTGTGGCACTGGAAGCACCTTAAAATGAAATGGATTTGCGTTCAAGGTCACCGGGGATTGTGTGTATTATCTTTACGGTGGGTGTGGGGGCTTAGCGCGGTGGCTGGCGGTCTGTCATTAACCCTTTTGTTGCTAGAGGAGTCTGCAAAGCATCGCGTGCCGCTTTGGCCATGTAAAGATAAGCTCACTCTGGGCAGTTTGCAGGGACAAGACTGCGAAGCTGCACGGAACATTCCAGGCCCGAGGCCCAGATCCTTCTATTAACCTTGTCTGTGAAGCAAGTCGCCGCTGTCGCTGCAGCCTCACAACTTCTGATTGTCAGTCCCCAAAGAGAGCAACACATCGCGGGGAGAGCAGCACACAGGGTCGGGGATCACAGGGAGAGCAGCACACAGGGCGGGGATCACAGGGAGAGCAGCACACAGGCCGGGGATCACAGGGAGAGCAGCACACAGGCCGGGGATCACAGGGAGAGCAGCACACAGGGTCGGGATCACAGGGAGAGCAGCACACAGGGCGGGGATCACAGGGAGAGCAGCACACAGGGCCGGGGATTTGGGAGAGCAGCACACAGGGCCGGGGATCACAGGGAGAGCAGCACACACGGTCGGGATCACAGGGAGAGCCGCACACAGAATCGGGGATCACAGGGAGAGCAGCACACAGGGCGGGGATCACAGGGAGAGCCGCACACACGGCGGGGATCACAGGGAGAGCAGCACACAGGGCCGGGGATCACAGGGAGAGCAGCACACAGGGTCGGGATCACAGGGAGAGCAGCACACAGGGCCGGGGATCACAGGGAGAGCAGCACACAGGGTTGGGATCACAGGGAGAGCAGCACACAGGGCGGGGATCACAGGGAGAGCAGCACACAGGGCGGGGGATCGAAAGGGAGAGCAGCACATCGCGGGGAGAGCAGCACACAGGGCGGGGGATCGAAAGGGAGAGCAGCACATCGCGGGGAGAGCAGCACACAGGGCGGGGATCACAGGGAGAGCAGCACACATGGTGGGGATCACAGGGAGAGCAGCACACAGGATCGGGGACCACAGGGAGAGCAGCACACAGGGCCGGGGATCACAGGGAGAGCAGCACACAGGGTCTGGGATCACAGGGAGAGCAGCACACAGGGTCGGGATCACAGGGAGAGCAGCACACAGGGCCGGGGATCACAGGGAGAGCAGCACACAGGGTCGGGGATCACAGGGAGAGCAGCACACAGGCCGGGGATCACAGGGAGAGCAGCACACAGGATCGGGGATCACAGGGAGAGCAGCACACAGGGCGGGGATCACAGGGAGAGCAGCACACAGGGCCGGGGATCACAGGGAGAGCAGCACACAGGATCGGGGATCACAGGGAGAGCAGCACACAGGGCGGGGATCACAGGGAGAGCAGCACACAGGGCGGGGATCACAGGGAGAGCAGCACACAGGGCGGGGATCACAGGGAGAGCAGCACACAGGGTCGGGATCACAGGGAGAGCAGCACACAGGGTCGGGGATCACAGGGAGAGCAGCACACAGGGCGGGGATTTGGGAGAGCAGCACACAGGGCGGGGATCACTGGGGGAGCAGCACACAGGGCAGGGATCACAGGGAGAGCAGCACACAGGGCGGGGATCACAGGGAGAGCAGCACACAGGGTCAGGATCACAGGGAGAGCAGCACACAGGGCCGGGGATCACAGGGAGAGCAGCACACAGGGCCGGGGATCACAGGGAGAGCAGCACACAGGGTCGGGGATCACAGGGAGAGCAGCACACAGGGCCGGGATCACAGGGAGAGCAGCACACAGGGCGGGGATCACAGGGAGAGCAGCACATTGGGTCGGGGATCACAGGGAGAGCAGCACACAGGATCGGGGATCACAGGGAGAGCAGCACACAGGGCGGGGATCACAGGGAGAGCAGCACACAGGATCGGGGATCACAGGGAGAGCAGCACACAGGGCCGGGGATCACAGGGAGAGCAGCACACAGGGAGGGGATTTGGGAGAGCAGCACACAGGCCGGGGATCACAGGGAGAGCAGCACACAGGCCGGGGATCACAGGGAGAGCAGCACACAGGGCCGGGGATTTGGGAGAGCAGCACACAGGGCCGGGGATCACAGGGAGAGCAGCACACACGGTCGGGATCACAGGGAGAGCCGCACACACGGCGGGGATCACAGGGAGAGCAGCACACAGGGTCGGGATCACAGGGAGAGCATCACACAGGGCGGGGATCACAGGGAGAGCAGCACACAGGGTCGGGATCACAGGGAGAGCAGCACACAGGGCCGGGGATCACAGGGAGAGCAGCACACAGGGTTGGGATCACAGGGAGAGCAGCACACAGGGCGGGGATCACAGGGAGAGCAGCACACAGGGCCGGGGATCACAGGGAGAGCAGCACACAGGGCGGGGGATCGAAAGGGAGAGCAGCACATCGCGGGGAGAGCAGCACACAGGGCGGGGGATCGAAAGGGAGAGCAGCACATCGCGGGGAGAGCAGCACACAGGGCGGGGATCACAGGGAGAGCAGCACACATGGTGGGGATCACAGGGAGAGCAGCACACAGGATCGGGGACCACAGGGAGAGCAGCACACAGGGCGGGGATCACAGGGAGAGCAGCACACAGGATCGGGGATCACAGGGAGAGCAGCACACAGGGAGAGCAGCACACAGGGCCGGGGATCACAGGGAGAGCAGCACACAGGGTCTGGGATCACAGGGAGAGCAGCACACAGGGTCGGGATCACAGGGAGAGCAGCACACAGGGCCGGGGATCACAGGGAGAGCAGCACACAGGGCCGGGGATCACAGGGAGAGCAGCACACAGGATCGGGGATCACAGGGAGAGCAGCACACAGGGCGGGGATCACAGGGAGAGCAGCACACAGGGCCGGGGATCACAGGGAGAGCAGCACACAGGGCGGGGATCACAGGGAGAGCAGCACACAGGGTCGGGATCACAGGGAGAGCAGCACACAGGGTCGGGGATCACAGGGAGAGCAGCACACAGGGCGGGGATTTGGGAGAGCAGCACACAGGGCGGGGATCACTGGGGGAGCAGCACACAGGGCAGGGATCACAGGGAGAGCAGCACACAGGGCGGGGATCACAGGGAGAGCAGCACACAGGGTCGGGATCACAGGGAGAGCAGCACACAGGGCCGGGGATCACAGGGAGAGCAGCACACAGGGCCGGGGATCACAGGGAGAGCAGCACACAGGGCGGGGATCACAGGGAGAGCAGCACACAGGGCCGGGATCACAGGGAGAGCAGCACACAGGGCGGGGATCACAGGGAGAGCAGCACATTGGGTCGGGGATCACAGGGAGAGCAGCACACAGGATCGGGGATCACAGGGAGAGCAGCACACAGGGCGGGGATCACAGGGAGAGCAGCACACAGGGCGGGGATCACAGGGAGAGCAGCACATTGGGTCGGGGATCACAGGGAGAGCAGCACACAGGATCGGGGATCACAGGGAGAGCAGCACACAGGGCGGGGATCACAGGGAGAGCAGCACACAGGATCGGGGATCACAGGGAGAGCAGCACACAGGGCCGGGGATCACAGGGAGAGCAGCACACAGGCCGGGGATCACAGGGAGAGCAACACACAGGGAGGGGATTTGGGAGAGCAGCACACAGGGCGGGGATCACTGGGAGAGCAGCACACAGGGCGGGGATCACTGGGAGAGCAGCACACCGGGCGGGGATCACAGGGAGAGCAGCACACAGGGCGGGGATCACAGGGAGAGCAGCACACAGGGTCGGGATCACAGGGAGAGCAGCACACAGGGTCGGGATCACAGGGAGAGCAGCACACAGGGTCGGGGATCACAGGGAGAGCAGCACACAGGGCGGGGATCACAGGGAGAGCAGCACACAGGGTCGGGATCACAGGGAGAGCAGCACACAGGGCCGGGATCACAGGGAGAGCAGCACACAGGATCGGGGATCACAGGGAGAGCAGAACACAGGGTCGGGATCACGGGGAGAGCAGCACACAGGGTCGGGATCACAGGGAGAGCAGCACACAGGGTCGGGGATCACAGGGAGAGCAGCACACAGGGCCGGGATCACAGGGAGAGCAGCACACAGGATCGGGGATCACAGGGAGAGCAGAACACAGGGTCGGGATCACGGGGAGAGCAGCACACAGGGCGGGGATCACGGGGAGAGCAGCACACAGGCCGGGGTTTACGGGGAGAGCAGCACACAGGGCCGGTGCAAGAGCTTTACCATAGAGCAGGAGTCACCGAAGCTGAAACCGTTTCCCCGCTCTGTCTGCCACTTATTCTGTAATATTTTGTTAAAATGACACTGATTCTTTTTAATTAATTAAATCTCAATGGTTATCTTCACGTGAGAGGGGGGAGGGGGGAGGTTGCCAGCACGTTGTATTGTTGGTGGCAACATATTTTGGCTCCAGTGGTTATAAGGGGGTTGTATTGTGGTTATAAGGCTATTTCCCTTTGGAAAGACCCCACGTGCGGTCACATTATGTCAATGTTATGAGAAAGCAAAGGTACAGTATGTGAGCTGAATGTCACTTTCACTTTAAAACTGCTCTTTACACTGTAGATGTCTCCAAACCATGTCTGTGCAATCTTAACCACTTCAATGGTCGCCATAAGGACACTATGCCTGGGGGTGCTGCGTTCACACTATGTCTGGGGGTGCTGCGTTCACACTATGTCTGGGGGTGCTGCGTTCACACTATGCCTGGGGGTGCTGCGTTCACACTATGCCTGGGGGTGCTGCGTTCACACTATGTCTGGGGGTGCTGCGTTCACACTATGCCTGGGGGTGCTGCGTTCACACTATGCCTGGGGGTGCTGCGTTCACACTATGTCTGGGGGTGCTGCGTTCACACTATGCCTGGGGGTGCTGCGTTCACACTATGCCTGGGGGTGCTGCGTTCACACTATGTCTGGGGGTGCTGCGTTCACACTATGCCTGGGGGTGCTGCGTTCACACTATGCCTGGGGGTGCTGCGTTCACACTATGTTTGGGGGTACTGCGCTCACACTATGCCTGGGGATACTGCGCTCACACTATGCCTGGGGGTACTGCGTTCACACTATGTTTGGGGGTACTGCGCTCACACTATGCCTGGGGATACTGCGCTCACACTATGCCTGGGGATACTGCGTTCACACTATGCCTGGGGGTGCTGCGTTCACACTATGCCTGGGGATACTGCGCTCACACTACGCCTGGGGGTACTGCGTTCACACTACGCCTGGGGATACTGCGCTCACACTATGCCTGGGGATACTGCGCTCACACTATGCCTGGGGGTACTGCGTTCACAGTATGCCTGGGGGTACTGCATTCACACTATGCCTGGGGGTGCTGCATTCACACTATGCCTGGGGGTACTGCATTCACACTATGCCTGGGGGTACTGCGTTCACACTATGCCTGGGGATACTGCGCTCACACTATGCCTGGGGGTACTGCGTTCACACTATGCCTGGGGGTACTGCGTTCACACTATGCCTGGGGGTACTGCATTCACACTATGCCTGGGGATACTGCGCTCACACTATACCTGGGGGTGCTGCGTTCACACTATGCCTGGGGATACTGCGCTCACACTATGCCTGGGGGTGCTGCGTTCACACTATGCCTGGGGGTGCTGCGTTCACACTATGCCTGGGGGTACTGCGTTCACACTATGCCTGGGGGTACTGCGTTCACACTATGCCTGGGGGTACTGCGTTCACACTATGCCTGGGGGTGCTGCGTTCACACTATGCCTGGGGTGCTGCGTTCACACTATGCCTGGGGGTACTGCGTTCACACTATGCCTGGGGGTACTGCGTTCACACTATGCCTGGGGTGCTGCGTTCACACTATGCCTGGGGGTACTGCGTTCACACTATGCCTGGGGATACTGCGCTCACACTATGCCTGGGGGTGCTGCGTTCACACTATGCCTGGGGGTACTGCGTTCACACTATGCCTGGGGGTGCTGCGTTCACACTATGCCTGGGGGTACTGCGTTCACACTATGCCTGGGGGTACTGCGTTCACACTATGCCTGTGGGTGCTGCGTTCACACTATGCCTGGGGGTGCTGCGTTCACACTATGCCTGGGGGTGCTGCGTTCACACTATGCCTGGGGGTGCTGCGTTCACACTATGCCTGGGGGTGCTGCGTTCACACTATGCCTGGGGGTACTGCGTTCACACTATGCCTGGGGGTGCTGCGTTCACACTATGCCTGGGGGTGCTGCGTTCACACTATGCCTGGGGGTGCTGCGTTCACACTATGCCTGGGGGTGCTGCGTTCACACTATGCCTGGGGGTGCTGCGTTCACACTATGCCTGGGGGTGCTGCGTTCACACTATGTCTGGGGGTGCTGCGTTCACACTATGCCTGGGGGTGCTGCATTCACACTATGCCTGGGGGTGCTGCGTTCACACTATGTCTGGGGGTGCTGCGTTCACACTATGCCTGGGGGTGCTGCGTTCACACTATGCCTGGGGGTGCTGCGTTCACACTATGTTTGGGGGTACTGCGCTCACACTATGCCTGGGGATACTGCGCTCACACTATGCCTGGGGGTACTGCGTTCACACTATGTTTGGGGGTACTGCGCTCACACTATGCCTGGGGATACTGCGCTCACACTATGCCTGGGGATACTGCGTTCACACTATGCCTGGGGGTGCTGCGTTCACACTATGCCTGGGGATACTGCGTTCACACTATGCCTGGGGGTGCTGCGTTCACACTACGCCTGGGGATACTGCGCTCACACTACGCCTGGGGGTACTGCGTTCACACTACGCCTGGGGATACTGCGCTCACACTATGCCTGGGGATACTGCGCTCACACTATGCCTGGGGGTACTGCGTTCACACTATGCCTGGGGGTACTGCGTTCACACTATGCCTGGGGGTGCTGCGTTCACACTATGCCTGGGGTGCTGCGTTCACACTATGCCTGGGGGTACTGCGTTCACACTATGCCTGGGGGTACTGCGTTCACACTATGCCTGGGGTGCTGCGTTCACACTATGCCTGGGGGTACTGCGTTCACACTATGCCTGGGGATACTGCGCTCACACTATGCCTGGGGGTGCTGCGTTCACACTATGCCTGGGGGTACTGCGTTCACACTATGCCTGGGGGTGCTGCGTTCACACTATGCCTGGGGGTACTGCGTTCACACTATGCCTGGGGGTACTGCGTTCACACTATGCCTGTGGGTGCTGCGTTCACACTATGCCTGGGGGTGCTGCGTTCACACTATGCCTGGGGGTGCTGCAGTCACACTATGCCTGGGGGTGCTGCGTTCACACTATGCCTGGGGGTGCTGCGTTCACACTATGCCTGGGGGTACTGCGTTCACACTATGCCTGGGGGTGCTGCGTTCACACTATGCCTGGGGGTGCTGCGTTCACACTATGCCTGGGGGTGCTGCGTTCACACTATGCCTGGGGATACTGCGCTCACACTATGCCTGGGGGTGCTGCGTTCACACTATGCCTGGGGGTGCTGCGTTCACACTATGCCTGGGGGTGCTGCGTTCACACTATGCCTGGGGGTGCTGCGTTCACACTATGCCTGGGGGTGCTGCGTTCACACTATGCCTGGGGGTGCTGCGTTCACACTATGCCTGGGGGTGCTGCGTTCACACTATGCCTGGGGGTGCTGCGTTCACACTATGCCTGGGGGTACTGCGTTCACACTATGCCTGGGGGTGCTGCGTTCACACTATGCCTGGGGGTGCTGCGTTCACACTATGCCTGGGGGTGCTGCGTTCACACTATGCCTGGGGGTACTGCGTTCACACTATGCCTGGGGGTGCTGCGTTCACACTATGCCTGGGGGTGCTGCGTTCACACTATGCCTGGGTGTGCTGCGATCACACTATGCCTGGGGGTACTGCGTTCACACTATGCCTGGGTGTGCTGCGTTCACACTATGCCTGGGGGTGCTGCGTTCACACTATGCCTGGGGGTGCTGCGTTCACACTATGCCTGGGGGTGCTGCGTTCACACTATGCCTGGGGGTACTGCGTTCACACTATGCCTGGGGGTGCTGCGTTCACACTATGCCTGGGGGTGCTGCGTTCACACTATGCCTGGGGGTGCTGCGTTCACACTATGCCTGGGTGTGCTGCGTTCACACTATGCCTGGGGGTGCTGCGTTCCTGGACCCCCTTCCATTACACTGCTTCAATGCTCCTTAACCTTCTCTAATTACTTGAGCCTATTTATTGAGACTTGTATTGTGTGATGCCTTAGAACAGGGGGGGGGGGCAACTCCAGTCCTCAACGGCCACCAACAGGTCAGGTTTTCAGGATATCCATGCTTCAGCACAGGGCTGAGCTACTCATTGAACCACCTGTGCTGAAGCAGGGATATCCCGAGACCCTGATCTGTTGGTTGCCCTTGAGGACTGGAGTTGGCCCCGCAAGCCTTAGGCTTTGCCTATAGTGCCGCCGACGGCGACACGACGGGTGACGTCACCCGCCGCCACCCGCGAAAGTTATGTTTCGCCGGTTGGCGGCATCGCGAGATTCCCGCAATTTGATTTGTTTAAGGGCCGTTACGTGACGCGGCGGCCCTTGAAAAATCAAATTTTGCCGGCAGCGGGTTTTCGCGACATCGCACGCGGCGGTGGCAATGCTTTTGTTTTTGGGCGAATTCGCGTATAAGCGCAGCCTTAGATCCATCTCTTTCCCTCCTGTTGCTACTCACTCCCATGTGCTTCTCACCCTTTTTACATAGTTAACTACCGGTAGTTACATAGTTACATAGTAGATGAGGTTGAAAAAAGACGTACGTCCATCAAGTTCAACCTATGCTAAATTTAGACAACAGATACTTTATCCTATATCCGTACTTACTTATTGATCCAGAGGAAGGCAAACAAAAAACCCCAGTGTCATATCATCCAATGATATCTCATAAGGGGAAATATAAATTCCTTCCCGACTCCAAATAATGGCAGCACAATCGTTATTACTACGAGTCGGGAACCAAAAAGCAAGTAAGTGAGCAGCAGATTAACCCCTCGAGTGCTGACAGGACATGAACAGCATTAAGTGCTTAAAGCGCATCGGACTGAAAGGGATATGTATTATGTATCGTTTGCTTGACATTCGTCCACCTCGACTGGAAAACGGAAACCCGCTTGGCCTGATAATAACTCTGGAAAGTTACCAGTGACAAATGGCTCGCCACCTCGCAAGGATCCCCGTGTCACGGATCCCCAGGCAGGCCGGCCGGATAACAGGCAGAGGACATGCAGCCCGAAGGTCAGGGAGAGGAGGAAGATAGATCGTCTCCGCCGCCCGCTAGGCTGGGCTCAGCATCCCAAACCCACCAGAGACGCAGAGCACTAATTGTACCCAGCGCGCAGCTTCTGCCTTTCCCCCACCAAGTAATAAGGGCCAAAAATAAATAAAAGACGAGAGATTTGCTGACGGCGGGAGTTCCTTTTAGCCTGAAACGCTTCTCTCAGTATCAGATTTCAACACTTCATATTGGAAAATCTCTACCATACCCCCTCCCCTTCCATTCCTCAACAGAGGCGCCTGCTGAGCGCTGTATGCATTTCTTTATTAAGCTTTCAGTGTATAAACCTTCCCACTGTTTCAGGTGCCCCTCTATGATTTTTGTAATATAACACACACACACACACACACACACACACACACACACACACACACACACACACACACACACACACACACACACACACACACACACACACACACACACACACACACACACACACACATATAATGGTTTGAGTCATGTATAATGTGTGATGTGATATCTTATAATACCTGCACGCACTAGGATTGGTTTTCTTTTCTTTCCCAGTATATAAAACACAAACATTTTCAGGGCACTCTAAATGGGTAAAGGTAAGACAAATAAGTTATCTTGTTAATCGGGTGCTTGCAGTGCAGCCAGGATCAGCACCCAGCGACACAAATAGATAGAACCAAGATCAAAAAAATCCACAGCACTCACCAGTAATTACCATTCAAAAGATGAATTAAACCTTTTATATGGCAATTACTGGTGAGTGCGGTGGATTATTTTGATCCTCTCTCTCTCTCTATAGATATATATATAATTTTTTATATATATATATATAATATATATATATAGTGGGGGTGGGGCATGTTATACATTTTCTCTATCCCGTAGGTGGCAATATTGGGGATGGCTTCCTTGTTATGTGCAGGTTGTTGCATTGCACCAAACACCATTTGGCTGAACACTTGCCCTACGATGAGCTATATTTACCAAGTGCACTACACACACTAACACTAGTTAACCCCTTGTCTCTCTGCCCCCACATGGCACACAAAGTGATATACCTGAGGATGATGCTATCTGCCATCTCTATGATGTGCAGCCCGCACACTTATTCCTCCCCGTTGCATGGGGGATGAACGCTGGAAAGACCCCATCCCAAGTCCGCCCTCTCGTGGCACACACACCCGTGGCTACTGGGAAGTAGAAAAGTTTGAGGCATACTGTACCTTGCGACGCTGCACGCGGGTTAAAGGACGGGACGTCTGTGTAGTAGAAACGCTGGCACATTGTGCGAGCAGAGACCTGTGGCAGGGGCATATATCAATAACTCCGTGCCGGAAAGAAGTCTTGTTATGGCAGTTTGGGGATGGATTTCTGAGGAGGATATTTTGATGGGAACAAACCCAAATGTGGTAACTTTGTGCAAACACTGAAGCAAATCCAATCTTTTGTGTGTATGTTTATTACGTTTATGTTGTGCCAGCTCAGGATATTTTGCAATATAAGCAGAGAGAACCAATCTGAAACGTCCACCATTTGTACCGCCGTCAAAGCATCAGCAGGCACCACGGCGTCCACGGAGTATATACAAAAATAAATGATGGAGAACGTTGTACTTATATACAGTCATTCTGCGCCTCGATATACCTGTAAGTAATCCTGCAGCTCCTAGCATTAATGTCAAGGTGCTCTGGACTGTATTTGCCGTGTGTGAGTTAGGTTTTGCTGAGGGTACTCCGTGTGTGAGTTAGGTTGTGTTGAGGGTACTCTGTGTGTGAGTTAGGTTGTGTTGAGGTACTCTGTGTGTGTGTTAGGTTGTGTTGAGGGTACTCCGTGTGTGAGTTAGGTTGTGTTGAGGGTACTCCGTGTGTGAGTTAGGTTGTGTTGAGGTACTCTGTGTGTGAGTTAGGTTGTGTTGAGGGTACTCTGTGTGTGAGTTAGGTTGTGTTGAGGGTACTCCGTGTGTGAGTTAGGTTGTGTTGAGGGTACTCCGTGTGTGAGTTAGATTGTGTTGAGGTACTCTGTGTGTGTGTTAGGTTGTGTTGAGGGTACTCTGTGTGTGTGTTAGGTTGTATTGAGGGTACTCCGTGTGTGAGTTAGGTTGTGTTGAGGGTACTCCATGTGTGAGTTAGGTTGTGTTGAGGGTACTCCATGTGTGAGTTAGGTTGTGTTGAGGTACTCTGTGTGTGAGTTAGGTTGTGTTGAGGTACTCTGTGTGTGTGTTAGGTTGTGTTGAGGGTACTCTGTGTGTGTGTGTTAGGTTGTGTTGAGGGTACTCCGTGTGTGAGTTAGGTTGTGTTGAGGGTACTCCGTGTGTGAGTTAGGTTGTGTTGAGGGTACTCTGTGTGTGTGTTAGGTTGTGTTGAGGGTACTCTGTGTGTATGTTAGGTTGTGTTGAGGGTACTCTGTGTGTGAGTTAAGTTGTGTTGAGGGTACTCTGTGTGTGAGTTAGGTTGTGTTGAGGGTACTCTGTGTGTGAGTTAGGTTGTGTTGAGGGTACTCTGTGTGTGTGTTAGGTTGTGTTGAGGGTACTCCGTGTGTGTGTGTGTTAGGTTGTGTTGAGGGTACTCCGTGTGTGAGTTAGGTTGTGTTGAGGGTACTCCGTGTGTGAGTTAGGTTGTGTTGAGGGTACTCCATGTGTGAGTTAGGTTGTGTTGAGGGTACTCTGTGTGTGAGTTAGGTTGTGTTGAGGTACTCTGTGTGTGAGTTAGGTTGTGTTGAGGGTACTCAGTGTGTGAGTTAGGTTGTGTTGAGGTACTCTGTGTGTGTGTTAGGTTGTGTTGAGGGTACTCTGTGTGTGTGTGTGTTAGGTTGTGTTGAGGGTACTCTGTGTGTGAGTTAGGTTGTGTTGAGGGTACTCCGTGTGTGACTTTGGTTGTGTTGAGGGTACTCTGTGTGTGTGTTAGGTTGTGTTGAGGGTACTCTGTGTGTATGTTAGGTTGTGTTGAGGGTACTCTGTGTGTGAGTTAAGTTGTGTTGAGGGTACTCTGTGTGTGAGTTAGGTTGTGTTGAGGGTACTCTGTGTGTGAGTTAGGTTGTGTTGAGGGTACTCTGTGTGTGTGTTAGGTTGTGTTGAGGGTACTCTGTGTGTGAGTTAGGTTGTGTTGAGGGTACTCCGTGTGTGAGTTAGGTTGTGTTGAGGGTACTCTGTGTGTGTGTTAGGTTGTGTTGAGGGTACTCTGTGTGTATGTTAGGTTGTGTTGAGGGTACTCTGTGTGTGAGTTAAGTTGTGTTGAGGGTACTCTGTGTGTGAGTTAGGTTGTGTTGAGGGTACTCTGTGTGTGAGTTAAGTTGTGTTGAGGGTACTCTGTGTGTGTGTTAGGTTGTGTTGAGGGTACTCCGTGTGTGTGTTAGGTTGTGTTGAGGGTACTCCGTGTGTGAGTTAGGTTGTGTTGAGGGTACTCCGTGTGTGAGTTAGGTTGTGTTGAGGGTACTCCGTGTGTGAGTTAGGTTGTGTTGAGGGTACTCTGTGTGTGAGTTAGGTTGTGTTGAGGTACTCTGTGTGTGTGTTAGGTTGTGTTGAGGGTACTCTGTGTGTGTGTGTTAGGTTGTGTTGAGGGTACTCTGTGTGTGAGTTAGGTTGTGTTGAGGGTACTCCGTGTGTGACTTTGGTTGTGTTGAGGGTACTCTGTGTGTGTGTTAGGTTGTGTTGAGGGTACTCTGTGTGTATGTTAGGTTGTGTTGAGGGTACTCTGTGTGTGAGTTAAGTTGTGTTGAGGGTACTCTGTGTGTGAGTTAGGTTGTGTTGAGGGTACTCTGTGTGTGAGTTAGGTTGTGTTGAGGGTACTCTGTGTGTGTGTTAGGTTGTGTTGAGGGTACTCTGTGTGTGAGTTAGGTTGTGTTGAGGGTACTCTGTGTGTGTGTTAGGTTGTGTTGAGGGTACTATGTGTGTGAGTTAGGTTGTGTTGAGGGTACTCTGTGTGTGTGTTAGGTTGTGTTGAGGGTACTCTGTGTGTGTGTTAGGTTGTGTTGAGGGTACTCTGTGTGTGAGTTAGGTTGTGTTGAGGGTACTCTGTGTGTATGTTAGGTTGTGTTGAGGGTACTCTGTGTGTGTGTTAGGTTGTGTTGAGGGTACTCTGTGTGTGTGTTAGGTTGTGTTGAGGGTACTCTGTGTGTGTGTTAGGTTGTGTTGAGGGTACTCTGTGTGTGTGTTAGGTTGTGTTGAGGGTACTCTGTGTGTGTTAGGTTGTGTTGAGGGTATTCTGTGTGTGTGTGTTAGGTTGTGTTGAGGGTACTCTGTGTGTGTGTTAGGTTGTGTTGAGGGTACTCTGTGTATGTGTTAGGTTGTGTTGAGGGTACTCTGTGTGTGTGTTAGGTTGTGTTGAGGGTACTCTGTGTGTGTGTTAGGTTGAGTTGAGGGTACTCTGTGTGTGTGTTAGGTTGTGTTGAGGGTACTCTGTGTGTGTGTGTGTTAGGTTGTGTTGAGGGTACACTGTGTGTGTTAGGTTGTGTTGAGGGTACTCTGTGTGTTAGGTTGTGTTGAGGGTATTCTGTGTGTGTGTTAGGTTGTGTTGAGGGTACTCTGTGTGTGTGTTAGGTTGTGTTGAGGGTACTCTGTGTGTGTGTTAGGTTGTGTTGAGGGTACTCTGTGTGTGTGTTAGGTTGTGTTGAGGGTATTCTGTGTGTGTGTTAGGTTGTGTTGAGGGTACTCTGTGTGTGTTAGGTTGTGTTGAGGGTATTCTGTGTGTGTGTTAGGTTGTGTTGAGGGTACTCTGTGTGTGTGTTAGGTTGGGTTGAGGGTACTCTGTGTGTGTGTTAGGTTGTGTTGAGGGTACTCTGTGTGTGTTAGGTTGTGTTGAGGGTACTCTGTGTGTGTGTGTTAAGTTGTGTTGAGGGTACTCTGTGTGTGTGTGTGTGTTAGGTTGTGTTGAGGGTACTCTGTGTGTGTGTTAGGTTGTGTTGAGGGTACTCTGTGTGTGTGTTAGGTTGGGTTGAGGGTACTCTGTGTGTGTGTTAGGTTGTGTTGAGGGTACTCTGTGTGTGTGTTAGGTTGTGTTGAGGGTACTCTGTGTGTTAGGTTGTGTTGAGGGTATTCTGTGTGTGTGTTAGGTTGTGTTGAGGGTACTCTGTGTGTGTGTTAGGTTGTGTTGAGTGTACTCTGTGTGTGTGTTAGGTTGTGTTGAGGGTACACTGTGTGTGTGTTAGGTTGTGTTGATGGTACTCTGTGTGTAAGGTTGTGTTGAGGGTATTCTGTGTGTGTGTTAGGTTGTGTTGAGGGTACTCTGTGTGTGTGTTAGGTTGTGTTGAGGGTACTCTGTGTGTGTGTTAGGTTGTGTTGAGGGTACTCTGTGTGTGTGTTAGGTTGGGTTGAGGGTACTCTGTGTGTGTGTTAGGTTGTGTTGAGGGTACTCTGTGTGTGTTAGGTTGTGTTGAGGGTATTCTGTGTGTGTGTTAGGTTGTGTTGAGGGTACTCTGTGTGTGTGTTAGGTTGTGTTGAGGGTACTCTGTGTGTGTGTTAAGTTGTGTTGAGGGTACTCTGTGTGTGTGTGTTAGGTTGTGTTGAGGGTACTCTGTGTGTGTGTTAGGTTGTGTTGAGGGTACTCTGTGTGTGTGTTAGGTTGGGTTGAGGGTACTCTGTGTGTGTGTTAGGTTGTGTTGAGGGTACACTGTGTGTGTGTTAAGTTGTGTTGAGGGTACTCTGTGTGTTAGGTTGTGTTGAGGGTATTCTGTGTGTGTGTTAGGTTGTGTTGAGGGTACTCTGTGTGTGAGTTAGGTTGTGTTGAGGGTACTCTGTGTGTGTGTTAGGTTGTGTTGAGGGTACTCTGTGTGTGAGTTAGGTTGTGTTGAGGGTACTCCGTGTGTGAGTTAGGTTGTGTTGAGGGTACTCTGTGTGTGTGTTAGGTTGTGTTGAGGGTACTCCGTGTGTGAGTTAGGTTGTGTTGAGGGAGATATCAATACGGGCAGATAGAGAAGAGATAAGTCACACAGACTGTATAGTGCATAGGGTGGCAAACTCCAGTCCTCAAGGGACACCAGCAGGTCAGGTTTTCAGGATGTCTCTGCTTCAGCACAGGTAGTGCAGTCTTCGACTGAGCCACTGATTGAGCCACCTGTGCTGAAGCTGGGACATCCTGAAAACCTGAGCTGTTGGTGGCCCTTGAGGACTGGAACCCCTGGTATAGTGGGTATATCAAATTCTCTCTTTCTGCCATTTTGTTTACCCTTTCTTTGCGTCACACCTCGTTGGCGAACAATCAGTTTTTTTATATGGACAACTTGGAGAACAGAAAACCCAGACCCCCGACTGGCGTTGTGGTGGAAAGCCCCCTCCCCCCTCCTGGTTATTACCGCCTGCAGTGTCCTTCATTTGAGTGCATCTCAAGTTTCAGCTTTATTTTGGAGAGACGTTTAGGGCAACGGTTGGGATGAACGTACTCACTGTCACTAAATGAGAGACATTAGTGCTATGAGTAGCCTTGTTATTATACACACCGTGAGACCTAGGAAAACAGCACAGGCCTAACGCATTCCTATCCCAGGGAGCTTACGGTAGTGGGGATTGGGATATGGGTCCAGGACTACAAAGCAGTGCTAAGCCGTACGGTACTGCACATCCCATTCTACTGACGGTGCCTTATACTTACTAAACTAAACGCTGCCCTGTGGCATGCCAAAGGTTAATGAGGGGGTGTAAGCGGGTGTATGCACCAATATCGTATTCATTACAACGCCACACAGCTCACTGAGGCCATTCTCTTTCTACTTCAGGTAGAAGTATTTGTGAATAATTTTTCCCCACTTGTAACGTGTCCCGTTGCAGACACACTTTGGGTAGTTTTTACTCTCTGTATCCGACGTCTTGTGCTGATACCGGCTGTTTGTCAGCGCTCCGTGCCAAGTAAAGAAGTCACCGCTGGTTAAACAGAGAAACATAGCGAGCAGATGCTCCTGAATCCAGCGTTGCTGAGCGAAGGCCAGGCGGGTTTATTTTTCACAAGACACAGATAAGTGAAACAATTACTTTCAGGGTGACAGTGTTTCTAATGAAGCCAATTCCACTGGTACTGTAAAGTCAGATAGAAAAAATCGCTAGGGTTTTTAAATCGCCATTTTTGACAGCGCTGCTATCACGTTATGCAGAAGGGCCCGAATACCTGAGATAGCAACATTACAACTAAAGACGGTGAGAAGCTGCCGAGAAGCGGCAAGACGGCACTTAGAAAATAAAATGCCATTTTCCTGCATCGAATTGATGCCGGGAGTCTCCGGAACTGATATCCATTAATCCCAGCACCAGAGACCCCTGGCATGAATCCCAGCACCAGAGACCCCCGGCATGAATCCCAGCACCAGAGACCCCCGGCATGAATCCCAGCACCAGAGACCCCCGGCATTAATCCCAGCACCAGAGACCCCCGGCATGAATCCCAGCACCAGAGACCCCCGGCATTAATCCCAGAACCAGAGACCCCCGGCATGAATCCCAGCACCAGAGACCCCCGGCATCAATCCCAGCACCAGAGACCCCCGGCATTAATCCCAGCACCAGAGACCCCCGGCATTAATGCCAGCACCAGAGACCCCCGGCATGAATCCCAGCACCAGAGACCCCCGGCATGAATCCCAGCACCAGAGACCCCCGGCATTAATCCCAGCACCAGAGACCCCCGGCATTAATCCCAGCACCAGAGACCCCCGGCATTAATCCCAGCACCAGAGACCCCCGGCATTAATCCCAGCACCAGAGACCCCCGGCATGAACCAGATGCATGAAAAATGCATTTACAGACAACTTCATCACCTTAGCGGCTAACCGCTATGGCAGTGCCATGCTTATTCTGGGTAGCGGGGGTGGGTGAAGGTGGTATTTGGCCCTTGGTGGGTGTTTAGGCCTTGCGGGGGCTTGCGGGTGGACTTAACCCCTTCATTACCTTAGTGGTTAATACAGCTACGGTAATGAAGGGGTTAATCCCCCTGCTACCCACCCAATAGGCTTAAACACCCATCCTTGGGCTAATACCCCCTTCACCCACCACCGCTACCCACAATACAAAAATACACACAACAGCCCTACTATCCACCTCCTAGGCCACCTAAAACCATTACAATATTTAATAAACAACAATACACAACCTACCCCATGTGTCCCCACATAAAACCATTATTTCTGTTTTTACACACAGGATTAATACCACAGGCGGTCAAGGGTCCCTAGGTGGTCCCTAAGGGTGTCCACAGGCCCCACACGGCACCCTGGGGGGTTCCCACGGGTGTCTGGGGGCCCTCGGGTGGTCCCTGCTAGGCTCTGTGTGCCTCCAGGGTGTCTTTGTGGGTGTCTGGTGGTCCCCGGTTTGTCTCTACAGGTGTCTGGGGGCCCTTGGGTGGTTCCCACGAGTGTCTGGGGGTCCTTGGATGGTCCCTGCGGGTGTCCGGGGGGCCTCAGGTGGTCCCCATGGGCGTCCGGGGATCCTCGGGTGGTCCCCGTGGGTCCCTGCTGGCCTGTGGTACCATTCCTGTATTAAAAAAACAAAAACATGGCCTAGATTTCAATAAATACACCTCCCCCCACCAAACACATTCCCATGCCATCTGATTGGCTGTGAAAACCATGTGCCCTTTTAAAAACATTTTTTTTTAATGTGACGACATGAAAGGGACTGAAGCCAGCCGAACAGAATGGCTGTGCTTCATTTGCCTTTGAGATTACGTCACAAAATCAAACATCGGAGGACATGGCCCTGCAGTATGCTGATGAGGACGCCCTTCATGCTGGCAGGGGTAAGTACAACGGTTTTTATTTACTTTATTTATGCTGGTTGGCTAATGTTGTGTTTAATAATGGGCAAATAATCTATTATACATATCTGGATAATAGTTATTTTGCACATTACTGTATTGTATATGTTTGGGGAGGTGGAGGTGTATTTATTGAAATGTAGGGTATGTTTTTGTTTTTTTAAATACAGGAATGGTATCGCAGGCCAGCGAGGACCCACGTGGATCACCTGAGGACCCCCTTGGTCACCTGCGGGGACCACTCTAGGGCCCACAGACACCCGCAGGGACCACTCGAGGGCCCACAGACACCCGCAGGGACCACTCGAGGGCCCCAGACACCCATGGGGATGACCCGGGGACCCACAGACACCCGCGGTGACCACCTGGAGGCCCAAAGAGTCTAGCGGGACTACCCGAGGGCCCCCAGACACCCGTGTGAACCCCTTGGGATGCACTGTGGGGCCTGCGGACACCCGTGGGGACCCCCACCGGCCTGTGGTATTAATCCTGTGTGTAAAAAAAGAAATAATGGTTTTATGTGGGGGCACATGGGGTGGGTTGTGTATTGTTGTTTATTAAATATTGTAATGGTTTTAGGTGGCCTAGGAGGTGGCTAGTAGGGCTGCTGTGTGTATTTTTGTATTGTGGGTAGCGGTAGTGGGTGAAAGGGGTATTAGCCCCAAGGGTGGGTGTTTAGGCCTGCCAGGTGGGTAGCGGGAGGATTAACCCCTTCATTATCTTAGCGGTATTAACTGCTAAGGTAATGAAGGGGTTACGTCCACCCGCAGGCCCCCCGCAAGGCCGAAACACCCACCAAGGGCCAAATACCACCTTCACCCATCCCCGCTACCCAGAATAAGCATGGCACTGTTCGTTAACCCTTTCATTGCCGTAGCGGTTAGCCGCTAAGGTGATGAAGTTGCCTGTAAATGCATTTTTCCTGCATCTGATTCATGCCGGGGGTCTCTGGTGCTGGGATTAATGGATATCAGTTCTGGAGTCTCCCCGGCATCAATCCGATGCAGGAAAAATGCATTGTATTTGCTAAGTGCCATCTCGCCGCTTCTCGGCCGCTTCTCACCACCCTGTTGCCAACTTTTTGTGGCGAGGCGATTCGGAGAAGAAATCTCCATTCTAGAGCAGATATCAGACTTGATAAGCTGATTGGGGCTACTAGAATTGAGCGAGTTTGAGAAGCTGGCGATAAGTGGTTTATCGCCGCGCGTTTGACGTTTTTTTTTCCCGGCAAAAAAAAGCGGCAATTTTTGCTCTTATTGCCGGCTTATCGGGGCTTACTGAATAGCAGTAGGCGTTTTTGGCGATAAGCTGGCGATAAAGGGCTTATCGCTGCTTACAGCATGAGGCCCTAGGTCGGTCCCTTTCATGCCCGGCTCACCTCAGCCTCTTAGGCGACGGCCCCAGTCCTCCCGGCTGCACGCGCGCCTGGCGGCGCTTGCACAGACTACAGCCACGATCGGCTGTCTGTAGGGGAGAGCTAGGGGAGCGTGAGAGGGCGAGGCCATGACGGGGCATATCTGCCCTTCTATTGGTGCGCGCCGACCACGTGATCGCGTCGCGGCATGACAACATTTTTGTCTTCCCTGCTAGCATACGCGTCACAGCTCTTTGCGTGCCCACACACACACACACACACACACACACAGCCACTGGGGCCTGCGCCATAGACGGCTGTGCTGTGGTGTGTGGCGTGCGCGCCGCAGCGGCCAACAGGGCCTGCGCCATAGGCTTTGTGCAAAGTAGAATGCGCTAGCTTCCGCGCTCCCCCTCCTCCTCCTCATTGCGCTTGCAAAACAAACTTGTTTGTATTACGAAGCGCCGCTCTCCCTGTAGCGTATGTGCATGCACACACTATGCACTACTACATCGCCGTCCTAGTGTTTGTTTTCGGCGCTTATGAACGACCTTTCCAGACACCCCTGACTAGAGAAAGAAATCATCTATAGCCTCTTCAGACACTTCTCCTACTCCAGAAGATTAGATAACAGTGGCTGAATACGTGGTCCTGCCGCTTTAATACATACAGTAGCTGCCAGAATCCAGAGAAATGGAAACAAATAAGAAGCCGAACAAGATAACAGAAGCAGCGGGCAGGTTTTCTCCACTTCCATGTTCTTCTTGCTAAAGATTTATGATGCTCCCAAAATGTCAAGATCCCTTTGCCAATTTTGCTGCTTCATCAACTCCCTGGCAGAACCATCCTAGGTTTAGTGCTGCGGAAAATTACAGCTCAGTTAACGAGAGTCCTTTTTCATTTCTTAATCTAAATAGGTACAGTCTGATAACTCCTCCGCAAGCCGAAAACCGGCCAACAGCCCCTCCTCTAGAGAAACAAGCAGGTGGCATGCCCCCCTTCTTGGCAATGGAGCTCTGCTCTTGCATAGACAGGGGATGGTTTAGGGGGGCCCGGGTTCTCTGGTTGCACAGAAACCCCCCAGTGTGTTATTCTAAGCAGAACTAGGCTGGTTTATGGGGGTGTCCCTTGTGATGTATGGATGACGTTTTGTGCCGCAGGCAGAAGTCGCCCGTGTTTGCGTATTAGGCCGAGTCCATGCTGCCTGGTGGCTCGCTGAGGCGCGCTGAGGCGCAGGGAAAGCGGGAGCTTTCCCTGGCCTTGCGGTTGCTTACCGCACGCGCCGTCAGCGGGCCTTCAGGGGGCAGACAGGGGGCGGGCGCGTCACTGGCTGGGGGCGGGCCAGTGACATCACGGAGCTGGCCGGCCTGTCTCGCTGGCAAGCGGGGGAATTTTAAATTCCCCTAAGACCTGCGCTTCCGCAAGTGCGCGGAAGCGCAGGTGAGCCCCTACTAAAGCCGCTCTAATTGCGGCTGTAGGGGCTCAGTGCTGAGCGGGAGCGCGCCTCAGCGCGCTTCCACCAGCAAGCAGTTAACATGGCCGAGGCCTTAGGGGAACCTCATGCGTGGAGGACACACTATGCACCCATCGCGCCCCCCCCCCCCCACGTCACAGTCTGTGCTGGTGGCCCTTGAGGTCTGGAGTTGGTCACTCCTACTGTAGGATCTGATATAAAGCAGACCCTGTTATACCACAAGGGATTTGAGTTGTGAAGAGCGGGGCAGATTATTAATTGTATGCACTCAGGGGTAAAGAGCAGAGGGTGAGGGGGCAATGTTGGTACAGAGAGGGGCAGGGAAGGTATAGAATTGATATAGAAGGGTAACATTGGGGGCTATTGTAGGGTGGCGGATGAGGTAACATTGCAAGGTGAGGAAAGTGTGGAGGGGTACATAGGGGGGGGGGAATGGTGAGGCCGGGGAGTGGCAATATTATAGGGGCATGGAGGGAATATAGCTAGAGAAGCGGAGGAATATTATAAGGGCAATACTATCACGGAGATGGGGGGGCATTATAAGAAGGGTAGCATTGCAATGGAGAGGTGAGAGTATTATGAGAGCAAAGAGGGGACAGCATTGGTTTGCTGAGGTGCCCCCATCATGGGGTCAGACTAGTGAGTATTTT
Organism: Ascaphus truei; assembly: GCF_040206685.1. NCBI lineage: Eukaryota > Metazoa > Chordata > Amphibia > Anura > Ascaphidae > Ascaphus > Ascaphus truei. The sequence continues at coordinate 5,835,534 of NC_134499.1, forward strand.
ATTACAGTGGGTATCTGGGCTGTGCTACCTTCCTGCCCTTTCCCTGTGCCCCGTGTCATACTTCCCAGTCCATGTGCTGGGGGCTGGGGGGGCTTTGCCCTAGTCATGTCATTGCACGCACTGTATAAATGGCGGCTTCGAGTTGGGTTGGGTCTGAGAGGCAGAGTCGCTATATATATGTATATACATATAACCGTCCCTGCCCGGCTCCAAGGGAGGTCACATCGGGCGCAGTAGTCGGCTACTCTGCATATTTTAGTGCAAATCACAGTGCTGGATTCAGGCGGCTGGGTGATCAGAGCACAGGATGAAAATAATGGGCGCCAGGACAACTCAGTCTTTATTCCTGTCCCCCATCACACACTAGACAACGTTGTACGGTATTATATATACTCGTAATCACTCATGAACATGGTGCTTCCCTAGGTGCCCACTCTTAACACTCATGGGAGGTGCATTTACTTATTTGCATTTTGTGTATTGGACCGGGCCCCCCTCCGGAGTAACATCCGTCATACCCCATCTACTATGGGCCCTTACTGGGATCCTAGCCATTCTGAGCAGGTACCGTTTATTCTTCATTCCAGGCTGGGACCTGCCCCTTCCCTACTGATTGAGGAGAATACTCGGATATGCCGCCTGTAGAGCTGATCCGCTGGGGCATGTCTGTTTCTCCCTGTGTGGTACCTGCGGGTGTCCGTTGGCCGTATAGTTTGTATTTTCCCTATAAGGACACAGTCCCGATCTGTAACATAATAAACAAGGGGGGCTGATCTCTTCTATTACTTAATGAACATCATCCCTATCTACACTCCCCGAGGCTCCTCTCCTCTTGTCCTTCATGAACCTATCTTCCAGAACCATTCTCCTATCCTATATAGTCCCCCGTGATGACAGCATCCCCCTGGCAACACAGGGTGGACCACAGCATACGCCACTCTGCTATTAAAGCTGCAGTTCAGTCAATATCCTGCATGTGTGTTTTTTTTTTAATAAATCAGTTCTGTAGTAAGAAAAAATACCTTTAGCATTTTCTGTTTTAAAAAAAACAACTTTGAAAGGTCAATTTTCTTGTATTCTATTTTAACAACCATTTGCTAAGGCACTGCCCCTTCATGTCCTGTCACAAGCCCTGGCACACCCCTTTGTCAGCCCTGCCCTCCCTCTAGCACATGTCAGTGCAGGAATGCTCATGAATATTCATGAGCTTCCACTGAGTGACAGAAGCAGAAGAAAAACATATCCCTTCTCTAATGATGTCACCAAATTTCGCCGATCAATACATGGAGAACGAATTGACCTGCAGCTATACAGTTCTTTAGGTAATTAGAGATTGCACACATAAAACTATTGAAGTAAAAACATTAATAAAAAAAAAAAAGACTGAACTGCAGCTTTAACCCCTTATAACAACCGGTTACATACAGTATATATATATATATATGTGTGTATATATATATATATATATATATATATATATATATATATATATATATATATATATATATATATATATATATATATATATATATATATATATACAGCGACTTCAGACGTGACATTGAACCACAACATTGCTGTTATAAAAGGCACACATCATGGTTTGGAGTTCTACCCCCAACAGTGCCGCTCTGGCCGGTAATGCCCCGATATGGCCGATGCTGAACCGGCCCCCAAGCAGTGTACCTGATTGTACCGGTTTCACCTGCTGAGCACAAACTCCTCGCTATGGCCGTCGCGGGTCAGTCAGAATCCCGTGGTCGCAGCGGGGAACCTGAACTCAACAGGCTGGGGCGCACTTCTATGAGTGGGGAGGAGCGACCCCCGGGGGTGAGTAGCTTGCAATGTGGTGGGGTATGTGGGGGGGGGGGAGGGGATAAATGGGGTGGGAGGGGTTATTATTTTAGTAATGTGGGTTATAGATGTGGGGGGGACTATATTAGCTGGGCATAAGTGGTACAATAGGTTATAATGAGGGGGGTATTTATAAAGGGGTGGGGGTGTATATGAGGGGCGTGTGGGTGTAATAGACATGTGTAGCTACTTTAACCTGGGAAATGTTGGAGGGTCTGCATATACTGTATAGCAATTTAGATAAATTGCCAATTATGGCTTTTTAGCTTGGTTATCATTAAAGACGACGTCGACCAAAATCCTCCCAAATACAGTCACGAGAATTTAGGATCTACAAAAAAACGCCTCCGCGCTCGATGTAACGATGCGAGGGAATCTCGTCTTGAGAAACTGCGCCATTTATAATAATAAGATTTCGGTTCGCGCCCCAGCAGCAGCCGGCACACGTGTTGGCGCAGATTTAAAGCAGCAATCCTGCTTTCATTTTTAAAAATGTTCATTTTTTTTAGTTATAGGATTGAAGCCCGGGGGGCTCCCGCGCTGAACCGCCTTCCTTTCAACTCCTCGGACCCCCTGATTCCCGAGACACTTACCTTCGCCGGGGACGCCGGTAGCAGTTCCGGATCGGTCTAGGACAAATCTCCGCCGGCGTTTAGCCGCAAGCAACCTCGCCGCCGGAACACAGAGCCGCCAGACACTTCACCGCCAACCTAAGTCCCGAACCTTAGCCCATACACATAAACCCCATAATCTTAACCCCCAATACCAAACCCTTACCCTCGACCCCTTACCCTAATGGCCTACCCCTTACCCTAATCCCATACCCATATAACCTAAACCCCTTACCCTAAAACCCCTTACCCTAATCCCATACCCATAAAACCTAAACCCCTTACCCTAAAACCCCTTACCCTAACCCCATACCCTAGCTCTAAAACTCCTAAACTAACCCCTATCCTAAAACTTACCTTATAGTAGAAGCGGCCGGCGGCGAAGGGTCCCCCTGTGGCCAAACACCACCAGGGACCCCTGCATCCCAAGGGTGCTGGGTATGTGGGGCTATCGAAATGGTGGCTTAAATGTCCCGCGAGCCAATAGGAAGCCGTGAGACATCCCTTGCGGCGCGTGACCAAGACATTTAAACCTGCGGAGCTGCTACCTGCACCCCCTACGGAGGGAAGTATCTCGGGGGGCAGGTGTCGCCGAAGATGGAATTAACGCAGTTCAGCTCCGTAGACCTGTGTTCGGAGAGCATCGTCACACGGATCCGCACAGAGAGGCGCGGTTTGACACGCTGATTATGTATGTATGTATGTATGTATGTATGTGTGTATGTATGTGTGTCTGTATGTATGTGTTCTGTATGTATGTATGTATGTATGTATGTATGTGTGTGTGTATGTATTTGTGTCTGTATGTATGTGTGTCTGTATGTATGTGTGTCTGTATGTATGTATGTGTGTATGTGTATGTGTGTATGTATGTATGTATGTATGTGTGTATGTATGTATGTGTGTGTGTATGTATGTATGTGTATGTGTGTATGTATGTATGTATGTATGTGTGTATGTATGTATGTGTATGTGTGTATGTATGTATGTATGTGTGTGTATGTATGTATGTGTATGTGTGTATGTATGTGTGTGTATGTATGTATGTGTGTATGTATGTATGTGTATGTGTATGTATGTATGTGTGTGTATGTATGTATGTATGTGTGTATGTATGTGTATGTGTGTATGTATGTATGTATGTATGTGTATGTATGTATGTGTATGTGTGTATGTATGTGTGTGTATGTATGTGTGTATGTATGTATGTGTATGTGTATGTATGTATGTATGTGTGTGTATGTATGTATGTGTGTATGTATGTATGTGTGTATGTATGTATGTATGTATGTGTGTGTATGTATGTATGTGTGTATGTATGTATGTGTATGTGTGTATGTATGTATGTATGTGTATGTATGTATGTATGTATGTGTGTGTATGTATGTATGTGTGTATGTATGTATGTGTATGTGTGTATGTATGTATGTATGTGTGTGTATGTATGTATGTGTATGTGTGTATGTGTATGTGTGTATGTATGTATGTATGTGTGTGTATGTATGTATGTGTATGTGTGTATGTATGTATGTATGTATATGTTTATTTATATTAGCACCATACATGTACACAGCGCGTCACAGCAGTAACACCGGACATTATAATATAGCACATAGTGGGAATTAGAATCGGTGCTGCATGTAACCGCCATTCTTGACACTACCCAAACTACAAGCAGACGCGCACAGTGCAAACACGGAGCAATGACCTGAATACACAGGCGCAAAAGGAAAATAGCGCTCTTTACACGGCTTTGTGCCAAAATTGCTTTAATACAGGTCTGCACAACTCCAGTCCTCGAGGGCCGCAAACAGGCCAGGTTTTCAGGATATCCCTACTTCAGCACAGCTGGCTCAATTAGTGGCTCAGTCATACTCAGTCATACTGAGCCACTAATTGAGCCAGCTGTGCTGAAGTAGGGATATCCTGAAAACCTGGGCTGTTTGTGGCCCTCGAGGACTGGAGTTGTGCAGGCCTGACTTAGTACATGCAGATAAACCCCTCAGACATTGAATACACAAAGCAAATAGATCTCGTGGGAACGAATAAAAGGTGATATTCATCAGGGCTCTGGGACTGCTTCTTGGCTACCAACAGGTCAGGTTTTCAGGATATCCCTGCTTCAGCTCAATCAGTGGCTCATACACAGACTGCATAGTGCAAGGGTTGCCAACTCCAGTCCTCAAGGGCCACCCGCTGGTCAGGCTTCAGCACAGCTGGCTCAATCAGACCCCGCTTCAGCAGAGGTGGCTCAATCAGTGGCTCAGTTGCCACTTATGTGCTGACACAGGGATATCCTGAAAACCTGACCCGTCTGTGGCCCTTGAGGACTGGAGTTGGCCGCCCCTGCTCTAGAGCATTTGAAGGAGGCCTAGGGCATCTTCTGCACATGAGATACAGACATGAGGATAGGTGTGAGCGGTGCGTGTGAGCGGTGCGTATGAGCGGTGCGTGTGAGCGGTGCGTGTGAGCAGTGCGTGTGAGCGCTGGAATTCCAGGCGCAGATTTGTGAGTGCTCCCCGCAGGCCACTGCAGCCTGTGTGTGGACACGTGGATTCGCCAGCCTAGCTTAACCAAATGAGCATGCAGCTGGTTAGACAATGTGTTCTGGGGCTGGAAATGTGTTTGTTATTTGGCTTTTGTAAAAGGTATCATTTTCACTGTAACTTCCACTTATCTCCCATTGTACCCCAGCTCGACACTGCCAGCAACACAATGCCAACCGTACAAAGGCATTACACTGCAGGAGAAATTCCCCAGGCCGTGTTCTGTCAGCAGCAACAAAGTGAGCGCACAGACCATTGTGAGCCTCACATCCACACTGAGCAGGCTGCTGGGACCGGGGCCTTCCTGTGGCTTACAATGGGTATTATGTACGCTGCTACTTGAAGGGGAAAAGTCAAGGTAGCACAGCACGGCAGCTTGTTACACTAAGAAACAGTTCCCATCTCGCTGCACCTGTCCTCCCTACGTTTTGGGGGTTCAGCTCTGAGCGAGAGGTTTAACTGCGATATGTGGCATGTCACAGTTCACAGGTGGCTCAATTAGAGGCTTAGTCAAAGACTGCACCACCTATGCTGAAGCAGGGACTGATTGAGCCACCTGTGCTGAAGCAGGGACTGATTTAGTCACCTGGGCTGAAGCAGGGACTGATTGGGCCACCTATGCTGAAGCAAGGACAGATAGAGTAACCTGTGCTGAAGCAGGGACTGATTGAGCCACCTGTGCTGAAGCAGGGATATCCTGAAAACCTGACCTGTTGGGGGGTGGGGTTTGAAGACTGGAGTTGAGCCCCCCTGAGTTAGGGGACAGGAAGGTGGCCGCCACAATATCACGATTACAGACCACAAAGCCTCAACTATCTTCACACTGCCACAAATGTGTGCACGTTTCACAAATACCGTGAGCCACGTTTCAGCAAGCATGCAGCACAGCTCGTGTGTGCCTGGTACAGGAGGCAACCGTGTCCAATGCCAGCCACAGAACTGCCACGTTGTGTCCCCTATTCCTCCTTTAGAACACCTAGCGGGACCTCAGCCCACGTTAATGCCACGCTGATAGTAACGCTGCAGTCACTAAGGAGATTAACATAAACCTTAAGCCCGGGTTTCTCCCGTAAAGGATTAGTTAGTGATAACAGATACAATGAGATCCACATAATGTGCAAATGATGCGTTATCATCTCCTATCCACTTAACTCCCCGCTCTAAAAAGACATATGTCCATTAAGTTCAACCTATGCTAAATGTAGCAGACAGGTAGGGTTACCAGGCGGCTTCTCCAAAAATACTGGCACAATAGTGAAAGGTACGACACGCTCGAGACACACACACTTCCACTCCATGCTGTTTCTTCCTCTCCTTGGCCCCACCCCCAGGCTCCTGACACCTCCTGATTGGCTGCATAATCCAGCAGCAGCCAATCAGGATGGCGGAAGCTTCCCAGCCCCCCTAGCAACAGCCCTGCTCCCTCCTCTAGGAAATCCCACGGCCCCTCAAGCCGGTCAGGTCACAATGTCCAGAGAGGTAATACCGGTATACACACACACGCACAGAGAGGTAATACCGGTATACACATACACGCCCAGAGAGGTAATACCGGTATACACATACACGTCCAGAGAGGTAATACCGGTATACACATACACGCCCAGAGAGGTAATACCGGTATACACATACACGCCCAGAGAGGTAATACCGGTATACACATACACGCCCAGAGAGGTAATACCGGTATACACATACACGCCCAGAGAGGTAATACCGGTATACACATACACGCCCAGAGAGGTAATACCGGTATACACATACACGCCCAGAGAGGTAATACCGGTATACACATACACGCCCAGACAGGTAATACCGGTATACACATACACGCCCAGAGAGGTAATACCGGTATACACATACACGCCCAGAGAGGTAATACCGGTATACACATACACACCCAGAGAGGTAATACCGGTATACATATACCCAGCAGAGAGGTAATACCGGTATACACATTCCCACCCAGAGAGGTAATACCGGTATACACATACACACCCAGAGAGGTAATACCGGTATACACATACACGCCCAGAGAGGTAATACCGGTATACACATACACGCTCAGAGAGGTAATACCGGTATACACATACACACCCAGAGAGGTAATACCGGTATACACATACACGCCCAGAGAGGTAATACCGGTATACACATACACACCCAGAGAGGTAATACCGGTATACACATACACGCCCAGAGAGGTAATACCGGTATACACATACACGCCCAGAGAGGTGATACCAGTATACACATACACGCCCAGAGAGGTAATACCGGTATACACATACACACCCAGAGAGGTAATACCGGTATACACATACACGTCCAGAGAGGTAATACCGGTATACACATACACGCCCAGAGAGGTAATACCGGTATACACATACACACCCAGAGAGGTAATACCGGTATACACATACACGTCCAGAGAGGTAATACCGGTATACACACACACGCCAAGATAGGTAAAACCGGTATACACACACACACGCAGAGAGCTAATACCGGTATACACATACATGCCCAGAGAGGTAATACCGGTATACACATACACGCCCAGAGAGGTAATACCGGTATACACATACACGCCCAGAGAAGTAATACCGGTATACACAGACACGCCCAGAGAGGTAATACCGGTATATACAGACACGCCCAGAGAGGTAATACCGGTATACACATACACGCCCAGAGAGGTAATACCGGTATACACAGACACGCCCAGAGAGGTAATACCGGTATACACATACACGCCCAGAGAAGTAATACCGGTATACACAGACACGCCCAGAGAGGTAATACCGGTATACACATACACGCCCAGAGAAGTAATATCGGTATACACATACACGCCCAGAGAGGTAATACCGGTATACACATACACGCCCAGAGAGGTAATACCGGTATACACATACACGCCCAGAGAGGTAATACCGGTATACACATACACGCCCAGAGAGGTAATACCGGTATACACATACACACCCAGAGAGGTAATACCGGTATACACATACACACCCAGAGAGGTAATACCAGTATACACATACACGCCCAGAGAGGTAATACCGGTATACACATACACGCCCAGAGAGGTAATACCGGTGTGCACATACACGCCCAGAGAGGTAATACCGATATACACATACACGCCCGAGAGGTAATACCGGTATACACATACACGCCCAGAGAGGTAATACCGGTATACACATACACGCCCAGAGAGGTAATACCGGTGTGCACATACACGCCCAGAGAGGTAATACCGATATACACATACACGCCCGAGAGGTAATACCGGTATACACATACTCGCCCAGAGAGGTAATACCGGTATACACATACACGCCCAGAGAGGTAATACCGGTATCCACACACACGCCCAGAGAGGATATACCGGTATACACATACACGCCCAGGGAGGTAATAGCGGTATACACATACACGCCCAGGGAGGTAATAGCGGTATACACATACACGCCCAGAGAGGTAATACCGGTATACACATACACGCCCAGGGAGGTAATACCGGTATACACATACACACCCAGAGAGGTAATACCGGTATACACATACACACCCAGAGAGGTAATACCGGTATACACATACACGCCCAGGGAGGTAATACCGGTATACACATACACGCCCAGAGAGGTAATACCGGTATACACATACACGCCCAGAGAGGTAATACCGTATACACGTACACGCCCAGAGAGGTAATACCGGTATACACATACACGCCCAGAGAGGTAATACCGGTATACACATACACGCCCTGAGAGGAACTTGCCTGCTTGCAGTATGATTGTGACAAATCTAATACAGAGTGCAACTAATTTTGACAGATTTATTATAAATCATTCTTCCTGGTTTTGCACAGGTTATTAAGAATTTATATTAGTGTTAGGGACCCTTGAGATGTGGTCTGCCGTGTAGTGGCTCAGGGGCTTACAACACTTTGGCCAAAATGTTAAACTAAAACACCATTTTATTTAATAGATATCTATACATATATATTTAGACACTGTACCATGTATAGGTTTCACTGGATGAACACTGGGCTCTGTCTGTGTTTCATGTTCTGTCTCTGGTTTTAAATATATATCGCCCATGCTCAGTAGCACGCCTCTGTGACACCTATATGCTTATATATATGTTGTGGTTATTTTGGGGGTTTAATATGAGCTTGCAGGTGTCCTGGATGTTTTACAAATCGGATTAATCCCTGGATCAACATCCTTCCCATGTATACTTATTTGGTATATCCCTGTATACCTTTCCTATCTAAAAAGATGTCCAACCTTTTTTTGAACAAATCTATTGTATCTGCCATCACAGTCTCCATGGGTAATGAATCCCACACTGTAACTGCCCTTACTGTAAAGAACCCTTTCCTTTGTTGCTGTCAGAGCTAACCCTGGCGTTACTGCTGCCCCGACCCTGAAATGGGGCTCTTGCCGAGTCTGGCCGAGAGTAACAATAGCAGTTGGCTTTGATTTTAATGACATAGCCTTATTTCCAACGTTATCGCCCTCTCGCCCCTTTACTTCTACGTCAGCAAAAGCCCTATTACAGGGTGTAAACCGGAGCAACGCCACGACTTGCATAACAACATGTTACGTATGCGAACGCACGTTAACGCATCAATAAAGTGATGATAAGCCTGGGCTAATGCGCTCAATGGCGGCTGTTATTTTTGTATATAACTAGCTTAGTGAATAGCATGTTAACTCAGGGAACAGAACGGCTGTTCCTGATTCAAGTTATGCTCTTTACTGGAGTTTAGAGAATTCCCTTCTACGCGATCACTTTCTCTGACTGCATCCACAGTAATTGCCTCTATGTGACTATACTGTATGTGTTTTAATGTGTCTTTCTTATTATAGTCAGAGCCAATGCCCCAGTGACATCTTGCACTGCTGGAAGACAGAAGGATCGTGTTTGTCACTTGCGCGCATCTAGTATAACCTCGGCCTAAGACAAACACTGAAGGGAAGACTTAGTGTTCTTCCACATCAGTTACCGCTCCGAAGCTTCTGGGAAATAGGCCCCTGGTCCCTGAAGGCCGGGAAAGGTGGGAGCGGCTCTGCCTTCGCGTGCTAGTGGGATGCTAAACATGCTAATGAAGTCAGGACGTCCTTTACATGGAAACGGAAAGGTACAGAATACACACAAGAAGAGAAACAGCAGGCCTCTGATCCCAGGAATGTATTCATCTCAGCAATCTGGGAACGGACTTTAGAGGAAAACACGAGGAATGAGCTGAAGGTGCTAGTGTGCCACCCCCTTTGTACCTGGGGGGAGGGGGTGTCGCCCCTCCCTGCAGTACATAAAAAAAGTGTGTGTGTGCCGAGCACGCGCATTTTAAGTGAAATTTCTTTGTCGTTTGTCACTGTTTTGTCACAGATATTGTATTTGTGATGTGATGTTTTTATTTAGAAATCAAAACACAATTTTCAGTGCCAAAACGCAAAGAAGTTTGACTTAGAATGCGTGTTTTAGCTATTTGCACTTCTATATTTATAATAACTGTGAATTACGTGTGTGTCAGTGTGTGTGTGTATGTGTATCTGTCAGTGTGTGAGTCAGTCAGTGTGTGTGTGTGTGTGTGTGTGTGTGTGTGTGTGTGTGTGTGTGTGTGTGTGTGTGTGTGTGTGTCAGTGTGTCAGTCAGTGTGTGTGTGAGTCAATGTATGTGTATCTGTCAGTCAGTGTGGGTGTGGGTGTGTGTGTCAGTCAGTATGTGAGTGTGTGTGTCTGTGTCAGTCAGTGTGTGTGTGTGTGTGTGTCAGTCAGTGTGTGTGTGTCTGTGCGTGTGTGTGTCTGTGCGTGTGTGTGTCAGTGTGTGTGTGTGTGTGTGTGTGTGTTAGTCAGTGTGTGTGTGAATCAATCTATGTGTATCTGTCAGTCAGTGTGTGTGTGGGTGTGTGTGTATCAGTCAGTGTGTGTATGTGTGTGTCAGTCAGTGTGTGTGTGTGTGTGTGTGTGTGTGTGTGTGTGTGTGTGTGTGTGTGTGTGTCAGTCAGTGTGTGTATGTGTGTGTCAGTCAGTGTGTGCATGTGTATCTGTCAGTCAGTTTGTGTGTGTGTGTGTGTGTGTGTGTCAGTCAGTGTGTGTATGTGTGTGTCAGTCAGTGTGTGCATGTGTATCTGTCAGTCAGTGTGTGTGTGTGTGTGTGTGTGTGTGTGTGTGTGTGTGTGTGTGTGTGTGTGTGTGTGTGTGTGTGTGTGTGTGTGTGTGTGTGTGTGTGTGTGTGTGTGTGTGTGTGTGTGTCAGTTATTGTGTGTGTGTGTGTGTGTGTGTGTCAGTCAGTCAGTGTGTGTGTCTGTGCGTGTGTGTCAGTGTCTGTGTGTGTGTAGTCAGTGTGTGTGTGTGTGTTTGTCAGTCAGTGTGTGTGTCAGTCAGTGTGTGTGTCAGTCAGTGTATGTGTATCTGTCAGTCTGTGTGTGAGTGTCAGTCTGTGTGTGTGTGTGAGTGTCAGTGTGTCTATGTGTGTGTGTATCAGTCAGTATGTGTGTGTGTGTCAGTCAGTGTGTCAGTCAGTGTATGTGTATCTGTCAGTCAGTGCGTCTGTGTGTGTGTGTGAGTGTGTGTGAGTGTCAGTCAGTGTCTTTCCTCTCCCTCTCCCGATGTCACTGATGCCTCTTCTGCTAGCAGTGACGTCACTTCCGTCACAGAATTTTGTTACAGCACAAGGGATTTTTCCCATCGAAACTCTGTAGGTGCAGCAGAGACGTTTCACTTCAAAAGCATAGAGGGATCCCTGTGTTGATGGAATTATTTAGCCTTGGTGCAATGCAGCAGGCTGGGGAGATAAGCATAGACTGAGTCAGTCATTCTCTGTCCAATGGTAACCAAACTGTCATAGCGTCTACCATAGAGTATTCTAAAGAATGTGCCCACTCCTAGAATCCCAAAGAGGAGGAAAGGGACATACTGAAGTCAAAATGAGGACACTGAAATATAATGTTGTAGTTCAGGGAATAGCTATGTCTCCGTACTACATATACAATTGTCAATGTCCCAAACAATGATAAACAATATGGCACAGAAACTCCTACTGAAGCCCATTTGGCAAGGCAAGAAGCACAGGAGTATGGCTTAGTGTATACCAGGGGTGGGCAACTCCAGGCCTCAAGGGCCATTAACAGGTCAGGTGTTAAAAATATCCCAGCTTCAGCACAGGTGCGGATTGAGCCACCTGTGCTGAACCTGGGACCGATTGAGCCACCTGTGCTGAAGCAGGGACTGATTGAGCCATCTGTGCTGAAGCAGGGATATCCCTAAAACCTGACCTGTTGAGGGGGCTTGAGTACTGGAGTTGAGCACCGCTGGTCTAGATTAAGATGCACAGAGTTTCCCTTTAAGACCGGCGTCCCTAATTTTAATACTTGGTTATACTAACAAACCTCTTAGACTACTAAGCACGGGGACTTAATCTCCCTCAGTGTAATCCTTTTAAAAAAAGGACTAAGCAGATCAAGGGGTAAGTCACAAGGAAAGAAGCACGCATTGTTTCAGGGGCTGGCGAGAGAGCACAACCTGAAAAATAGATTTCGAGCCACAACTTTATCCTGACCAAACTCTGTACATGGCGGCCCAGTCACTCTCCCACCCCGGCGCCTGGGAGTGGGATGGATCTATAGTAAAAAAAGGACTTGTCTATGAGTAGGGCGGCCAGGTGGCGTCTCCAAAAATACTGGACACAATGGGGAAAGGTGCAATGTGCTCGATACACAAACACACACCTCTCTATGCTGTTTCCTCCTCTCCTTGGCCCCACCCCAAGGCTCCTGACACCTCCTCCTGATTGGTAGTATTACCCAGCAGAAGCCAATCAGGATGGCGGAAGCTGCCCCGCCACCTAGCAACTGCCCTGCACTCTCTCTGCTCAGGGGAATACCACGGCCCCCAAGTCGGTCAGGTCACTATGTCCAGAGAGGCAGGGCCGCCAACAGAAATCATGGGGCCCGGGACAAATGAAAGGAGCAGGCTTCCCCCCCGAACCCATAGCGCACCCCATCCCCCCAAACCCATAGCGCACCCCATCCCCCCAAACCCATAGCGCACCCCATCCCCCCAAACCCATAGCGCAACTACCACGAAAAAATATTTTTTAGCACACAACTTTTACTTAACTGTTTTCTCATTGTGATACAGAAAAAAACATTACAATGCAACCTGTTTATTTGTATATTATCAACAAAAGACATGTGACTGTCTGCCTGGGTGGGTGAGTGGGTGGATGACAGTGGGTGGGTTGGTGAATGACGGTGGGTGGGGGAATGACGGTGGGTTGAATGAATGACAGTTGAATGAATGACAGTGGGTGGGTGAATGAATGACAGTGGGTGGGTGGGTGGGTGAATGAATGACGGGTGGGTGGGTGAATGAATGAATGACAGTGGGTGTGTGGGTGGGTGAATGAATGACAGTTGGGCGAATGAATGACAGTGGGTTGGTGGGTGGATGAATGAATGACAGTGGGTGGGTTGAATGAATGAAGGGTGGGTGGGTGAATGAATGACAGTGGGTGTGTGGGTGGGTGAATGAATGACAGTTGGGTGAATGAATGACAGTGGGTGGGTGGGTGGGTGGATGAATGAATGACAGTGGGTGGGTTGAATGAATGAAGGGTGGGTGGGTGAATGAATGACAGTGGGTGTGTGGGTGGGTGAATGAATGACAGTTGGGTGAATGAATGACAGTGGGTGGGTCGATGAATGAATGACAGTGGGTGGGTGGGTGGGCGAATGAATGACAGTGGGTGCGTTTGTGGGCGAATGAATGACAGTTGGGTGAATGAATGACAGTGGGTGGGTGGGTGAATGAATGACAGTGGGTGCGTGGGTGGGCGAATGAATGACAGTTGGGTGAATGAATGACAGTGGGTGGGTGGGTGAATGAATGACAGTGGGTGGGTGGGTGAATGAATGACAGTGGGTGGGTGGGTTGGGTGAATGAATGACAGTGGGTGGGTGGGTGGGTGGGTGGGTGGGTTGGGTGAATGAATGACAGTGGGTGGGTGGGTAATTTGGGTGAATGAATGACAGTGTGTGGGTGGGTTGGGTGAATGAATGACGGTGGATGGGTGAATGAATGACGATGGGTGGGTGGGTGAATGAATGATGGTGGGTGGGTGAATGAATGAATGATGGTGGGTTGGTGGGTGAATGAATGATGGTGGGTGGGTGAATGAATGACAGTGGGTTGGTGGGTGAATGAATGACAGTGGGTGGGTGGGTGAATGAATGACGGTGTTGAATGAATGACGGTTTGGGTGAATGAATGACGGTGGGTGGGTGAATGAATGACGATGGGTGGGTGAATGAATGACAGTTGAGTGAATGACAGTGGGTGTGTGGGTGGGTGAACGAATGACAGTGGGTGGGTGGGTGAACGAATGAAAGTTGAACGAATGACAGTGGGTGGGTGGGTGAACGAATGACAGTGGGTGGGTGGGTGGGTGGGTGAACGAATGACAGTGGGTGGGTGAATGAATGACAGTGGGTGGGTGGGACAGTGGGTTGAATGAATGACAGTGGGTGGGTGAATGAATGACAGTGGGTGGGTGGGTGAATGAATGACGGTGGGTGGGTGAATGAATGACGGTGGGTGCTTGAATGACGGTGGGTGGGTGAATGAAGGTGGGTGGATGACAGTGACTGGGTGGGAGACAGTGACTGGATGGGAGACAGTGACTGGGTGGGAGATAGTGACTGGGTGTGAGACAGTGACTGGGTGGGAGATAGTGACTGGGTGTGAGACAGTGACTGGGTGGGAGACAGTGACTGGGTGGGTGACAGTGACTGGGTGGGAGACAGTGACTGGGTGTGAGACAGTGACTGGGTGGGAGACAGTGACTGGGTGGGTGACAGTGACTGGGTGGGTGACAGTGACTGGGTGTGAGACAGTGACTGGGTGGGAGACAGTGACTGGGTGGGTGACAGTGACTGAGTGGGTGGGAGACAGTGACTGGGTGGGTGAGAGTGACTGGGTGGGAGACAGTGACTGGGTGGGTAACAGTGACTGGGTGGGAGACAGTGACTGGGTGGGAGACAGTGACTGGGTGGGTGACAGTGACTGGGTGTGAGACAGTGACTGGGTGGGAGACAGTGACTGGGTGGGTGACAGTGACTGGGTGGGTGACAGTGACTGGGGGGGAGACAGTGACTGGGTGGGAGACAGTGACTGGGGGGGAGACAGTGACTGGGTGGGAGACAGTGACTGGGTGGGTGACAGTGACTGGGTGGGTGACAGTGACTGGGGGGGAGACAGTGACTGGGTGGGAGACAGTGACTGGGTGGGTGACAGTGACTGGGGGGGAGACAGTGACTGGGTGGGAGACAGTGACTGGGTGGGTGACAGTGACTGGGTGGGAGACAGTGACTGGGTGGGTGGGAGACAGTGACTGGGGGGGAGACACTGACTGGGTGGATGGGAGACAGTGACTGGGTGAGTGGGAGACAGTGACTGGGTGGGAGACAGTGACTGGGTGGGTGACAGTGACTGGGTGGGAGACAGTGACTGGGTGGGAGACAGTGACTGGGTGGGTGGGAGACAGTGACTGGGTGGGTGGGAGACAGTGACTGGGGGGGAGACACTGACTGGGTGGATGGGAGACAGTGACTGGGTGGGAGACAGTGACTGGGTGGGTGGGAGACAGTGACTGGGTGGGTGACAGTGACTGAGTGGGTGGGAGACAGTGACTGGGTGGGTGAGAGTGACTGGGGGGGAGACAGTGACTGGGTGGGAGACAGGGACTGGGTGGGAGACAGTGACTGGGCGGGAGACAGTGACTGGGCGGGAGACAGTGACTGGGCGGGAGACAGTGACTGGGTGGGTGGGAGACAGTGACTGGGTGGGTGACAGTGACTGAGTGGGTGGGAGACAGTGACTGGGTGGGTGAGAGTGACTGGGGGGGAGACAGTGACTGGGTGGGAGACAGGGACTGGGTGGGAGATAGTGACTGGGCGGGAGACAGTGACTGGGCGGGAGACAGTGACTGGGCGGGAGACAGTGACTGGGCGGGAGACAGTGACTGGGTGGGAGACAGTGACTGGGTGGGAGACAGTGACTGGGTGGGAGACAGTGACTGGGTGGGAGACAGTGACTGGGTGGGAGACAGTGACTGGGTGGGAGACAGTGACTGGGTGGGAGACAGTGACTGGGTGGGAGACAGTGACTGGGTGGGTGACAGTGACTGGGTGGGAGACAGTGACTGGGTGGGAGACAGTGACTGGGTGGGAGACAGTGACTGGGTGGGAGACAGTGACTGGGTGGGTGACAGTGACTGGGTGGGTAACAGTGACTGGGTGGGAGACAGTGACTGGGTGGGTGACAGTGACTGGGTGGGTAACAGTGACTGGGTGGGAGACAGTGACTGGGTGGGAGACAGTGACTGGGTGGGAGGCAGTGACTGGGTGGGAGACAGTGACTGGGTGGGTGACAGTGACTGGGTGGGTGACAGTGACTGGGTGGGAGACAGTGACTGGGTGGGTGACAGTGACTGGGTGGGTAACAGTGACTGGGTGGGAGACAGTGACTGGGTGGGAGGCAGTGACTGGGTGGGAGACAGTGACTGGGTGGGTGACAGTGACTGGGTGGGTGACAGTGACTGGGTGGGAGACAGTGACTGGGTGGGTGACAGTGACTGGGTGGGTGACAGTGACTGGGTGGGAGACAGTGACTGGGTGGGAGACAGTGACTGGGTGGGTGACAGTGACTGGGTGGGTGACAGTGACTGGGTGGGTGACAGTGACTGGGTGGGAGACAGTGACTGGGTGTCTGGGTGACAGTGACTGGGTGGGTGGGAGACAGTGACTGGGTGGGTGACAGTGACAGCGGGTAACAGTGGGTAACAGTGAAAGTGGGTGACAGTGACAGTGGGTGACAGTGACTGGGTGGGTGACAGTGACTGGGTGGGTGACAGTGACTGGATGGGAGACAGTGACTGGGTGGATGGGAGACAGTGACTGGGTGGATGGGAGACAGTGACTGGGTGGGAGAGAGTGACTGGGTGACAGTGACAGGATGGGAGAGAGTGACTGAATGGGAGAGAGTGACTGGGTGACAGTGACTGGGTGGGTGACAGTGACTGGGTGGGTGACAGTGACTGGATGGGAGACAGTGACTGGGTGGGTGACAGTGACTGGATGGGAGACAGTGACTGGGTGGATGGGAGACAGTGACTGGGTGACAGTGACTAGGTGGGTGACAGTGACTGGGTGGGTGACAGTCTCCCCCTCCTGCCCCCGATATCCCCGCGGCAGCTGCCCGGGACGGGAGGTGGGCTTGGGGGAGGGAGCACAGGAGTTGGGCTCGGAGGGGGGGGCACGGGAGGTGGGCTCCGGGGGCGCACGGGAGGGGGACGCGAGGGAAGCTGGCCGCGGGGGGGGGGGGGGAGAAGCAGGCCGCAGGTACTTCCCCCTCCGTCCCACGTTGGGAGCGGGGGGGGGGAGCGGGCCCTGCACATCGCACGGGGAATCACCCTTTGTCCCCTCCTGTTGGCGGCCCTGCAGAGAGGTAATACCGGTATACAGATACACGCCCAGAGAGGTAATACCGGTATACACATACACGCCCAGAGAGGTAATACCGGTATACACATACACGCCCAGAGAGGTAATACCGGTATACACATACACGCCCAGAGAGGTAATACCGGTATACACATACACGCCCAGAGAGGTAATACCGGTATACACATACACGCCCAGAGAGGTAATACCGGTATACACATACACGCCCAGAGAGGTAATACCGGTATACACATACACGCCCAGAGAGGTAATACCGGTATACACATACACGCCCAGAGAGGTAATACCGGTATACACATACACGCCCAGAGAGGTAATACCGGTATACACATACACGCCCAGAGAGGTAATACCGGTATACACATACACGCCCAGAGAGGTAATACCGGTATACACATACACGCCCAGAGAGGTAATACCGGTATACACATACACGCCCAGAGAGGTAATACCGGTATACACATACACGCCCAGAGAGGTAATACCGGTATACAGATACACGCCCAGAGAGGTAATACCGGTATACACATACACGCCCAGAGAGGTAATACCGGTATACACATACACGCCCAGAGAGGTAATACCGGTATACACATACACGCCCAGAGAGGTAATACCGGTATACAGATACACGCCCAGAGAGGTAATACCGGTATACACATACACGCCCAGAGAGGTAATACCGGTATACACATACACGCCCAGAGAGGTAATACCGGTATACACATACACGCCCAGAGAGGTAATACCGGTATACAGATACACGCCCAGAGAGGTAATACCGGTATACACATACACGCCCAGAGAGGTAATACCGGTATACAGATACACGCCCAGAGAGGTAATACCGGTATACACATACACGCCCAGAGAGGTAATACCGGTATACACATACACGCCCAGAGAGGTAATACCGGTATACACATACACGCCCAGAGAGGTAATACCGGTATACAGATACACGCCCAGAGAGGTAATACCGGTATACACATACACGCCCAGAGAGGTAATACCGGTATACACATACACGCCCAGAGAGGTAATACCGGTATACACATACACGCCCAGAGAGGTAATACCGGTATACAGATACACGCCCAGAGAGGTAATACCGGTATACACATACACGCCCAGAGAGGTAATACCGGTATACACATACACGCCCAGAGAGGTAATACCGGTATACACATACACGCCCAGAGAGGTAATACCGGTATACACATACACGGCCAGAGAGGTAATACCGGTATACACATATCCAGAGAGGTAATACCGGTATACACATACACGCCCAGAGAGGTAATACCGGTATACACATACACGCCCAGAGAGGTAATACCGGTATACACATACACGCCCAGAGAGGTAATACCGGTATACACATACACGCCCAGAGAGGTAATACCGGTATACACATACACGCCCAGAGAGGTAATACCGGTATACACATACACGCCCAGAGAGGTAATACCGGTATACACATACCCAGAGAGGTAATACCGGTATACACATACACGCCCAGAGAGGTAATACCGGTATACACATACACGCCCAGAGAGGTAATACCGGTATACACATACACGCCCAGAGAGGTAATACCGGTATACACATACACGCCCAGAGAGGTAATACCGGTATACACATACACGCCCAGAGACGTAATACCGGTATACACATACACGCCCAGAGAGGGAATACCGGTATACACATACACACCCAGAGAGGTAATACCGGTATACACATACACGCCCAGAGACGTAATACCGGTATACACATACACGCCCAGAGAGGTAATACCAGTATACACATACACACCCAGAGAGGTAATACCGGTATACACATACACGCCCAGAGACGTAATACCGGTATACACATACACGCCCAGAGAGGTAATACCGGTATACACATACACGCCCAGTATTACCTCTACTTTTTTTTACTGGACTGAGTGTCCAAATACAGGACAGTCCGGTTCAATACTGGACACCTGGTAACCCTATTTTAAGTGGCAAAGGACTTACCAAGCTCAGTAAAAACATCAAAAGCCAGTGTACCCGGGGGCGAGATCCGAGTACAGTATGACAATGCCTGTGGGTTTCTCCTGACGTGAGCCAAATTCCACAGAGGAAAACCAAAACCAGTGGCCGTGGAGTGCAGAAGTGAATCGGTCCCCACTGTGAATGCTGGGCTAGACTTAGTGACCAGCGGAGACAGTCCCTACCAGAGGGCCTGAGCAGGGAGTTACGGCCCTGTGTGTTATCTGACTCTGCGCACTATATTGGCACTATCATATTATTGGTTATATTTATAATAGCGTTCACTCTATTCACTATATTTGACTTAATGACATCACAACCGTAACAAGAAGGAAGAGCAGAACCTAAAAACCAGGGGTGGCCAACTCCAGTCCTCAAGGCCCCCCAACAGGTCAGGTTTTCAGGATATCCCTGCTTCAGCACAAGGGGTGCAGTCATAATGACTGAGCCACTGATTGAGCCACCTGTGCGGAAGCAAGGATATCCTGAAGACCTGTCCTGTTGGGGGCCCTATAGGATGGGAGTTGGCCGCCCTGCTATAGACAGCACAGGTCTTCCTATGTGCTGTACAATTTGCTTAATGAATGTAGTACTGCCCAAACCCTGCCTGCAATGATACTCTCCCACCCAAGAGCGCCCGCTGCTTCCCTACATTCATCATGTACAAGGCGGAGGTTTCCCCGATTGCAGCTGAGGACGCCATGTGTAACGAGATAAAAAACCCTTAGCCTGCGCTTTCCGGCTCCAAGACAGGACCAATTCAGCTTGCAAATTGTTTTATATACAAGAATGATGAGCTAATATGGAACTCCACAAGCAATACGCCTTCTTACCACCCGAGAGGTAGGCATCACGGATTTCACATCACGGATTTCAAATCAGCACCTGAATGGTTACAAGTTTCTCTTCCTCCAGGAAGTCCCGTGCTGGGTCTTATGTCCCATATTAATTCCCGGTGCATACACTGGTTCGGCTTAGTCCTAGTGCCACTAGAGCAGGGGCGGCCAACGCCAGTCCTCAAGGGCCACCAACAGGTCAGGTTTTCAGGATACCCTGCTTCAGGACTGTTAGCTCAATCAGTGGCTCAACCTTTGACTGAGCCACCTGTGCTGAAGCTTGGACTGATTGAGCCAACCTGTGCTGAAGCTGGGACTGATTGAGCTACCTGTGCTGAAGCCCTTAAAACCGGGCCTGTTGGTGGCCTTTGAGGACTGGAGATGGTCCCCCTGCACTAGAGATAGCCAGTACATTGGATTTATCTGTGTGAGGCACGTATTATGCTAAGACAAAGCGTACCTACGTCCTCACCGATGGAAGGATAACCGCGATTAGCTGTCCCGCTAATTGTGATCTATAATAGCAGTGGTAGAGTAAACAAGCCGGTAAACTCTTTGTATCCATTGTTTTCAGGGTGAGAAGAAAACACGAGAGGGCAGTTTCCCATAATCCCTGTTACCTGTTACCTGTTCGATTCGCTCGGAGAGCACCTGGGAAAATCTCTGGGTCATTTTCTTAAATGCCAAGGGACTAGATATCTCCCATAGGATCGTGCTATAGTCACAATGTTATTTCACCTGGAAAATCCTAGATGAGGCCGTTTTTCTGCTCAGACGTAACGTTCAGGTCCTTACAGCAGCCAATGGGGGTTAAACAACTCACTAAATAGTTCTCGCAAGTAGGATCCCTTGCCTCCAAGTCTTATATAACTTCACTAACCGGATCGCTCTGCAAACATGAGTGCTTTTATCTGTTACCAGCTGATATACCCGGCTTTGCCCAGGATAGAATTTTCCCGCTCCCCCTCTGTCTCCGCCCCCCCTCCCTGTTCCCAGCTGCGCCCCCCCCCCCGTTCACATCTCCAATTCCCCCCCCCCCTTCTCAGCTGGGTTCTCCACCCCCCCTTCACAACTCCATTCCCCTTCACACCTCCGTTCCCCCCTTCACATCTCCGTCCCCCCCCCTCATTCACAGCTGCCGTCTCCCCCCTGCACCCCACATAAGTCTCCCCCCCTGCACCCCACATCACTCTCCCCCCCGCACCCCACATCAATCTCCCCCCCTGCACCCCACATCACTCACCCAACCCTGCACCTCACATCACTCATGCGGCGGGCGGGAGGTGAGCGCAGGATAGGGCGTGAGCCGCGGCTGTGAGGTGAGTGCGGGCTGGAGTGAGGCAGCGGGCGGCAGGTGAGCGCGGGATAGGCCGTGAGCTGGTGGCTGTGATGTGAGTGCGGGCTGGGGCGTGAGGCGGTGGGTGGGAGGTGAGTGTGGGATAGGGCGTGAGGCGGCGGCTGTGAGGTGAGTGCGGGATAGGGCGTGAGGCTGCGGCTGTGAGGTGAGTGCGGGCTGGGGAGTGAGGCGGCGGGCGGCATGTGAGCGTGGGATAGGGCGTGAGCCGGCGGCTGTGAGATGAGTGCGGGCTGGGAGGTGAGGCGGCGGGTGGGAGGTGAGCGCAGGATAGGGCGTGAGGCAGTGGCTGTGAGGTGAGTGCGGGCTGGGAGGTGAGGCGGCGGGTGGGAGGTGAGTGCGGGATAGGGCGTGAGGCAGCGGGTGGGAGGTGAGCGCGGGATAGGGCGTGAGGCAGTGGCTGTGAGGTGACTGCGGGCTGGGGCGTGAGCCGGCGGCTGTGAGGTGAGTGCGGCTGGGAGGTGAGCGCGGGATAGGGCGTGAGCCGGCGGCTGTGAGGTGAGTGCGGCTGTGAGGTGAGCGCGGGATAGGGCGTGAGCCGACGGAAGTGAAGTGAGTGCGGCTGGGAGGTGAGGCGGCGGGTGGGAGGTGAGTGCGGGCTGGGGCGTGAGGCGGCGGGTGGGAGGTGAGCGCGGGATAGGGCGTGAGGCGGCGGGTGGGAGGTGAGCACGGGATAGGGCGTGAGCCGGCGGCTGTGAAGTGAGTGCGGCTGGGAGGTGAGGCGGCGGGTGGGAGTGAGCGCGGGATAGGGCGTGAGCCGGCGGCTGTGAAGTGAGTGCGGCTGTGAGGTGAGGCGGCGGGTGGGAGGTGAGCGCGGGCTGGGGCGTGAGGCGGCGGGTGGGAGGTGAGCGCGGTATAGGGCGTGAGGCAGCGGCGGCTGTGAGGTGAGTGCGGGCTGGGGCGTGAGGTGGCGGGTGGGAGGTGAGCGCGGGATAGGGCGTGAGGCAGCGGCTGTGAGGTGAGTGCGGGCTGGGGCGTGAGGCGGCGGGTGGGAGGTGAGTGCGGGCTGGGGCGTGAGGCGGCGGGTGGGAGGTGAGTGCGGGCTGGGGCGTGAGGCGGCGGGTGGGAGGTGAGTGCGGGCTGGGGCGTGAGGCGGCGGGTGGGAGGTGAGCACGGGATAGGGCATGAGGCGGCGGGTGGGACCGGTCAGTGATGTGGGTGCAGGGCATGTGGATAGGCTCTCGGAGGCTGTGAGTCTCAAGGCGTGTGGTGAATTATCTCGCTTCACGGCGTGTAGGTAGGCTGTCGGTTCAGAGACGCATGCGGTGTGAGGAGGCTTTGAGGGTGAGGGCGTGCGTACCCATGGCCGTGACGTCAACCCACCCCGCAGGCCAATCAGAGCGAGAGCCGCCGCCAACCAATCAGAAAACGCACAAAGCCACAGACAAACAACGTTTGAGATATATATATATATATATATATATATATATATATATATATATATATATATATATATATATATATATATATATATATATACTAGCTGAGAGACCCGGCGTTGCCCGGGATGTAAATGCGTAATAGGTAGTATTATTTATAAATCGTGGAACAATAGGTGACTGTTTGTTGTAAAGGTTGGATAATAATATTGAAAAGAAAGATGGAAGAAAATGTAATACGATGTTGTATAAAAATGGTTTATTGTAACCACACCACAGTACAATGTATATTTTGGTGCCATAAGTGATGTAAAAATGTGAGGCGTGTGTCCTGCTAGGGTGTGAGGCGGCGGGTGGCGCGTGGGTTGTGAGTGCTGTCTGCGAGTGGGGGTCCTGCTAGGGTGTGAGGCGGCGGGTGATGCGTGGGTTGTGAGTGCTGTCTTCTCCCGGGGATAAGGGGGGAGGTGGTGGGAAGGGGGATGTGGTGGGAAGGGGGAGGAGGGGGAAGGTGGTGGGAAGGGGGAGGAGGGGGAAGGTGGTTTGAAGGGGGAGGAGGGGGAAGGTGGTGGGAAGGGGGAGGAGGGGGGAGGTGGTGGGAAGGGGGAGGTGGTGGGAAGGGGGGGAGGTGGTGGGAAGGGGGGGGAGGCGGGAGGTGGTGGGAAGGGGGGGGGGTGGTGGGAATGGGGGAGGAGGGGTGAGGTGGTGGGAAGGGGGAGGAGGGGGGAGGCGGTGGGAAGGGGGAGGCGGTGGGAAGGGGGAGGCGGTGGGAAGGCGGGGTGTGGGAGGCGGTGGGAAGGCGGGGGGTGGGAGGCGGTGGGAAGGGGGGTGGGAGGCGGTGGGAAGGGGGGGAAGGGGGGGAGGCGGTGGCAAGGAGGGGGAGGCGGTGGGAAGGGGGGGGAGGCGGTGGGAAGTGGGGGGAGGCGGTGGGAAGGGGGAGGGGAGGCAGGGGGGAGGGGAGGTGGTGGGAAGGGGGGAGGGGAGGCAGGGGGGAGGGGAGGTGGTGGGAAGGGGGGAGGGGAGGCGGTGGGAAGGGAAGGGGGGGAGGCGATGGGGAGGGGGGGAGGCGGTGGGAAGGGGAGGGGGGGAGGCGGTGGGAAGGGGAGGGGGGGAGGCGGTGGGAAGGGGAGGCGGGGAGGCGGTGGGAAGGGGGGGGAGGCGGTGGGAAGTGGGGGGGAGGCGGTGGGAAGTGGGGGGGAGGCGGTGGGAAGTGGGGGGGGAGGCGATGGGAAGAGGGGGGAGGCGGTGGGAAGGGGGGGAGGCGGTGGGAAGGGTGGGAAGGGGGGGGGGAGGCGGTGGGAAGGGGGGGGAGGCGGTGGGAAGGGGGGGAGGCGGTGGGAAGGGGGGGGAGGCAGTGGGAAGGGGGGGAGGCAGTGGGAAGGGGGGGAGGCGGTGGGAAGGGGGGGGGAGGCTGTGGGAAGGGGGGGGGGGGGCAGTGGGAAGGGGGGGGGAGGCGGTGGGAAGGGGTGGGGGGGGTGGAGGGGAGGCGAAGGGGGGGGTGGAGGGGAGGCGAAGGGGGGGGTGGAGGGGAGGCGAAGGGGGGGGGGTGGAGGGGAGGCGAAGGGGGGG
The DNA here is from genome assembly GCF_040206685.1 of Ascaphus truei. Lineage (NCBI taxonomy): Eukaryota > Metazoa > Chordata > Amphibia > Anura > Ascaphidae > Ascaphus > Ascaphus truei. The sequence continues at coordinate 5,860,260 of NC_134499.1, forward strand.
TGGAGGGGAGGGTGGAGGGGAGGTGAAGGGGGGGTTGGAGGGGAGGTGAAGGGGGGGTGGAAGGGAGGGGTGGAAGGGAGGTGAAGGGGGGGGTAGAGGGGAGGTGAAGGGGGGGTGGAAGGGAGGGGTGGAAGGGAGGTGAAGGGGAGGCGTGGAGGGGAGGTGAAGGGGGGTGGAGGGGAGGTGAAGAGGGGGGGGTGGAGGGGAGGTGAAGAGGGGGGGTGGAGGGGAGGTGAAGAGGGGAGGTGAAGAGGGGGGGGGTGGAGGGGAGGTAAATGGGGAGGTGAAGGGGGGGTGGAAGGGAGAAGTGGAGTGAGGGGAGGTGAAAGGGGGTGAGGGGAGGTGAACGGGGGTGAGGGGTGGGTGAGGGGAGGTGAAGCCCGCTCACTCACCCATCTGGCAGGTCCCACGTGGATCTGAGGCAGGAGGCAGCGTGTTGTGGCCGCTCCCCCGCTGTGTACCGGGCGCTCACTCGCTCCCCCGCTGACTGTAGCGGTGCCGGGGGGGGTGGGGTATCGGGGAGACACTGACACTGGGGGGGAGGGGGGGTGGAGGGGAGGTGAAGGGGGGTATGGAGGGGAGGTGAAGGGGGGGTGAAGGGGGGGTGGAAGGGAGGTGAAGGCCGCTCACTCACCCATCCGGCAGGTCCCACGTGGATCTGAGGTGGGAGGCAGCGTGTTGTGGCCGCTCCCCCGCTGTGTCCCGGGCGCCGCCATCTTGGGTACTCGGCGCCGCGAGGCAGCCTGCCTGGCCACTGGCTGTTCCCCCGCCGGGGAAGGGGTGAGTTGTAGCGCCGGGGAGTGGGGGGCATGTATATGTGTGGGGGGGGGAGGTGGGAGATATAGAAGGGGGGTCTCGCACGGCCGCTGACACTGGGTGGGGGGGCACTGAAGGGGTAATAATAGTGTGTGTGTCCCGCTGACTGTAGCGGCGCCGGGGGAGGGGGGGGCGGGGTGAAAGCGCGGGAGACACGGGGAGAGGAGGTGCGCGCGCGTGTGTGTGTGAGATGTGTGTGTGATGTGTCCTTTGGCCCGTCACTCCGCCTCAGGCCAATGAGAGGTGTGCGGGGGCGGGCGGGCCAAGGGACCAATGAGATTGCCACTAGGGACGCAGACATACAGTGCTTTCAGAAATATATAGTAGATATATATGCAAATATAACTGTATGCTCATCTGCATGTCTTAGGCAGGTCTGCAACCCCGCCTTTTATATATATATATATATATATATATATATATATATATATATATATATATATATATAGATGGTGCATCCCTTAGGAGAAGGGGGGCTCAACTCCAGTCTTCAAGACCTCCCTCCCACCCCCCAACAGGTCAGGTTTTCAGGATATTCCTCAATCAGTCCCTGCTTCAGCAGAAGAGTATCAATCCGTTCCTGCTTCAGCACAGATGGTTCAATCCGTCCCAGTTCAGCACAGGTGGCTGAATCAGAGGCTCAGACTTTGATTGAGCCATCTGTGCTGAAGCTGGAATATCCGGGAAAACCTGGCCTGTTGGAGGGGCTTGAGGACTGAAGTTGAGCCCTCTTGCCTTAGGTGGCACATTCAGCGCTCTCTGCTAGTGCATTGTATAACCGGCGGCGGCGGCGGCAATAACCTTCATACGTGATCATAACTGGGAATAAACAAAAATGGCATTTAAATGTAGCTGACTTCATATTTTCCATGGTGTGACATGCAGCAGGTCCCCAGCACTTTTGGTCCCGTTTTGCAGTGCAGGGTTACACAACAATCTTACAATCAACCCTCAGCAACATTACTGAGCGAGAAATGGATACTCCCGGTCTGAATTGCATTAACAAAGTAGCTCTACAGTACAGCGCTGAAACGCCGGGGAAGAGATCCGGATAACCAAGAAGGAATTATTCTTTGTATCAGGGTTTTAAAAAGGTTCATGTTAAAAACAAACAAAAAAAGAGCATCAACAAATTATAATTAGATGCGTAATGATATTCTGTTCACTATCAGTGTAATCCAGATGCACCCGGTATCCCACGCACCCGGTATCCCACCCACTCAACATGCTCACCAATCTCTCCATACTGTATCCCACCCACTCAACATGCTCACCAATCTCTCCATACTGTATCCCACCCACTCAACATGCTCACCAATCTCTCCATACTGTATCCCACCCACTCAACCTGTTCACCAATCTCTCCATACTGTATCCCACCCACTCAACATGCTCACCAATCTCTCCATACTGTATCCCACCCACTCAACATGCTCACCAATCTCTCCATACTGTATCCCACCCACTCAACATGCTCACCAATCTCTCCATACTGTATCCCACCCACTCAACATGCTCACCAATCTCTCCATACTGTATCCCACCCACTTAACCTGTTCACCAATCTCTCCATACTGTATCCCACCCACTCAACATGCTCACCAATCTCTCCATACTGTATCCCACCCACTCAACATGCTCACCAATCTCTCCATACTGTATCCCACCCACTCAACATGCTCACCAATCTCTCCATACTGTATCCCACCCACTCAACATGCTCACCGAGCTCTCCATACTGTATCCCAAGAACCCGACATGCTCACCGAGCTCTCCATACTGTATCCCACCCATGTTCACCAAGCTCTCCATACAATATGTCACCCACCCGACATGTTCACTAAGCTCTACATACCACACCCACCTGACAAGTTCACCAAGCTCTCCATAGCCCACCCACCCAACATGTTAACAAAGCTCTTCAAAGCCCACTCGACAGGTTCACCAAGCTCTCCATACCCTACCCAACCGACAGGTTCACCAAGCTCTCCTTTCCCAAGCACTCACCGACGGGTTCACCAAGCTCTCCATACCCCACCGACCCGACATGTTCACCAAGCTCTCCATATCCCACCCACCGACAGGTTCATCAAGCTCTCCATAGTCCACCCACCGACAGGTTCACCAAGCTCTCCATATCTCACCCACACAACAGGTTTACCAAACTGTACATATATCACCCACCTGACAGGTTCACCAAGCTCTACATATACCACCCACACGACAGGTTCACCAAGCTCTCCATACTATATCCCACCCAACAGGATCACCAATCTCACCATATCCCACCCACCTGACAGGTTCACCAAGATCTCCATACTGTATCCCACCCACCCGCAATCTTCACCTAACTCCCCATATCCTACCCACCAGACAGTTTCACTAAGCTATCCATATCCCACCCAGCCGACAGGTTCACCAAGCACTCCATATCCTACCCACCCGACAGGTTCACCAAGCTCTCCATATCCTACCCACCCGACAGGTTCACCAAGCTCTCCATATCCCACCTGACCAATTCACTAAGATCTCCATCCCCCATCTAGCCGACAGGCTCACCAAGTTCTTCATAGCCCACCCACCTGACAGGTTCACCAAGCTCTTCATATCCCACCCACCTGACAGGTTCACCAAGCTCTTCATATCCCACCCACCTGACAGGTTCACCAAGATCTCCATACTGTATCGCACCCAACAGGTTCTCCAAGGTCTCCATATCCCACCCACCTGACAGGTTCACCAAGCTCTCCATACCTCACCCAACCGACAGGTTCACCAAGCTCCGTTATCGTTTAACGCACTGGATCGGTCGTTAACTCCAATTGACTCGAATGGGACCTAATGGTCGTTTGGGTACATTTACCCGTAACGGCGCTTGATGAATAACCCTGCCAGTGACTTGGCATCATGAGAGGCTAAGGAGACAGTACTACCTTAAGGTCCCTGCTTATAACAACGCTGCAGGTTCAAACCTTGGCAATTCTTCAAATGTATAGAAGATACTACAAAGAATTGGGACGGGTACAATTCCCGAGTATATTGCCCCCATGAAAGACAGGTCATAGAAGAACCAGATTGTTATTATTTGCAGTGTCCGGTACAATGAATACTGCACAGTTTAGGTATGGAAAAAAAGGACATCATGTCCAAGAATATACACAAATATTAATCAACTGCATCGCTGGTTCGAGAGACTAAAGTTGCTATTACAGCGTCTCCATATAGTTTATTCCAAAAATTCGATTGTTTTGCTGCAGGGATTGTGTATATTTCTAATGTAAGACTTATCCATTCTCCTGAATCCATGTGTCCCTATATCTAATGCGCAGACACAATGTATCCAGGCTTTTCCCTACTAATCGAACTCGATCTCTGCTGCTTCTGATACTGTCCATCACTCTCTTCTCCTTGATATTCTAAGCTCTCTCCTGGTTCCCCTCATACCTCTCCCATCACACATTCTGTTTCTATTGCTAACAAGTCTTTGTCTTCTGTTGTTCTGTCTGTTGGTTTTACCTCCGGGCTCTGTTCTGGGACCTCTCCTTTTCTCTCTCTACACCCTATCGCTTGGTGACCTCAACAACTCTTTTGGCCTTAGATATCATCTCTATGCAGATAATACAAAGAAATACCCACCCCTACCCTCACTCCTGCTATCCAGTCCCAAGTTTCCGATTGCCTCCTGGCTATATCCTCGTGGATGCCTTAAACGTAATATGTCTAAACCTGAGCTCCTCATATTTCCCCCTAAATCTGATATAATATCCCTGTGACGGGAGGGGGTAACCAGGCTATATAATAAAGGTCAAGCCCGTTTTGGTTATCCCTGCTCCGTGTATAAGGGTCCAAGAGAGTTATCTCTTGGCCCCAGTAACTTTGTATTACTGCATTATACTGTCTGTAATATACCCATTTTTTGTGTTTTCCCCTTTCCGGGCGCGCAACCAAGCAGGGATCGCTAGTGTATGAGTTTCAAGTTTTTTTTTTGCGGAGGAACCATTGACAGACTGTGCCTAGGAGGTTGGGGTCCAGAGTTACCGATTCCCCAATAATCACGCCTGAATCTCGGATACTTGTAGGCACATTGTCCCGGCAATACCTCCCCTTGAAAAGGCAAGCCCGATTCACCACTAGGGTACCCTGCTTCAGCACAGCCCAGAAAGATGAATGAGGCACAGGGATAAATATGTATTCCTGTAGCTGAGGGAATCCCTAGGTTAAGGGGGGTACCCCAGCTAGTGCCCAGGTGACTCACAACCAGTATAGGGTTTGTGGGTGCCCAACCGTATATAAGGTTGGGGAGACTCTGAGTCCAAACTGAGTCAGAGGGAAAGTGTGTGGGGAATAAGGCAGACAGAAATAAAGAGACAACATTTTTACTTTTCTGTTCCCTGTACCCCAAGTGCTTCACCTAGAGTCCCCCATAGCTGAAGGGATTCCCTGAGACACAGAGTGTATTAAAGAATATTTTAATATGTTCGGAACCCATGTTCAAACAGGCAGCCTGTGCAAACCCATAGGCACCGGTAAGTCTGCTGGACATCGGAGTTCAAAGCAGCCAGAGGATGCCCAGAGGTGTGAACAGCGTTTGGTTAGCGGAGAAAGGCAGAGTACTAGGTCTGGAGATCAATGGCCACTTGTTCTGCCAGACCTAGGGGCGCCTGCCTAGCAGGTGGCATTGGGATAGCTGGGGGGAGAGGGCGCAGGCTTGCGCATGTCCCTTGGCTATTTCAAATTTCTTGCTAACCCGGCTTGGCTCAGATTGTGTGTTCCCCTTGAGTCAGAGCCGAAAGAGCGCGTGCGGCCTTTTCAAAGATGCTTTGTTTGTAATAGCAAAGCAACCGGCTTCGATTTCAAGCATGAAAAGCCTGCCCGCCAGAGACTAAATCCAGTATTTTGCGCCCAAATTCTCAGAATCGAACATAGCGGTGGCGTATGGGATTTTATGCCGATTTGGGTTCCAGGAGATTCCGGGCTAAGTCCCGGTCAGGGTAAAACTCTCCCATAGAGTTCCCTGCACCTAGGAAAGTCTAGTTTTCACCCCCCGTCCCAAAGTAAGTGTGTCTTTTTGTCTGTATTTTGAGTTTCACTGTGTGTAAGCAAATTTATGCCGAATAAATTACAATTAATTTCTCTACCTTGTTTTGCTCAATGAATGATCCTGGTAAAAAGGTGTAAATAACCTGTTCTCCCGTGACAATCCCCTTTTTCCATCACAGTAACCGGTACTACCATCTATCCTGTTGCCAAAGCACATTGCCTATGAGTGACATTTGACTCTTCCCTTTCCTTCTCCATTCACATTCATGGCATGGCTACAATCTGTTGCTTCTTCCTCCATAAAATTACCAGGATCTGCCCTTTCCTCTGTCACGCTACTGCTAAAACTCTAATGCATGTCCTTATCCTCTCCCGTCTGAATTAATGTAACATTCTGCTAACGGGCCTCCCTGTCTCACAACTTTTCTCCTTTGTAATCGATCCAAAATTCAGCTACTAGAATAATTTCCCTTTCTCCCACAACAGTCTCTGCTCATCCCCTCCTTAAATCCCTCTCCTGGCTTCCCATCAAGTTCCGGATCACCTACAAAGCTCTCCTCCTTTCCTTTAAGGCTCTTCACTCATCTGCTCCTCCCTACATATCAGGTTTGATCTATCGCTATGCCCCTGTTCATCTCCTGCGCTCTGCTCATAACTGTCTCCTCTCCACCTCTTTCACCTTAAACCCTTTTCCCTCACTGCCCCTTACCTGTGGAACTCCCTCACACTCGGTATACGCCAAGCACCCTCTCCCCACCTTTAAGTCGAACCTTAAAACTCGCCTCTTAAACAAAGCATTTCAATCGCCCAGACTCAGGTCTATTGTCCCACACCCACAGTCACCCCTACCAACCATTGTGGCCAAGCACTGCATCTACTGTCCCACACCCACAGTCACTCCTACCAACCAGTGTGCCCAAGCACTGCCATCTACTGTCCCACACCCACAGTCACCCCTACCAACCAGTGTCCCCAAGCACTGCCATCTACTGTCCCACACCCACAGTCACCCCTACCAACCAGTGTGGCCAAGCACTGCATCTACTGTCCCACACCCACAGTCACCCCTACCAACCAGTGTGGCCAAGCACTGCCATCTACTGTCCCACACCCACAGTCACCCCTACCAACCAGTGTGCCCAAGCACTGCCATCTACTGCCCCACACCCACAGTCCCTCCTACCAACCAGTGTGCCCAAGCACTGCCATCTACTGTCCCACACCCAGTCACCCCTACCAACCAGTGTGCCCAAGCACTGCCATCTACTGTCCCACATCCACAGTCACCCCTACCAACCAGTGTGCCCAAGCACTGCCATCTACTGTCCCACACCCAGTCACCCCTACCAACCAGTGTGCCCAAGCACTGCCATCTACTGTCCAACACCCACAGTCACCCCTACCAACCAGTGTGCCCAAGCACTGCCATCTACTGTCCCACACCCACAGTCACCCCTACCAACCAGTGTGCCCTAGCACTGCCATCTACTGTCCCACACCCACAGTCACTCCTACCAACCAGTGTGCCCAAGCACTGCCATCTACTGTCCAACACCCACAGTCACTCCTACCAACCAGTGTGCCCAAGCACTGCCATCTACTGTCCCACACCCACAGTCACCCCTACCAACCAGTGTGCCCAAGCACTGCCATCTACTGTCCCACACCCACAGTCACTCCTACCAACCAGTGTGCCCAAGCACTGCCATCTACTGTCCCACACCCACAGTCACTCCTACCAACCAGTGTGCCCAAGCACTGACATCTACTGTCCCACACCCACAGTCACTCCTACCAACCAGTGTGCCCAAGCACTGCCATCTACTGTCCCACACCCACAGTCACTCCTACCAACCAGTGTGCCCAAGCACTGCCATCTACTGTCCCACACCCACAGTCACCCCTACCAACCAGTGTGCCCAAGCACTGCCATCTACTGTCCCACACCCACAGTCACTCCTAATAACCAGTGTGCCCGGGCACTGCCATCTACTGTCCCACACCCACAGTCACTCCTACCAACCACTGTGCCCAAGCACTGCCATCTACTGTCCCACACCCACAGTCACTCCTACCAACCAGTGTGCCCAAGCACTGCCATCTACTGTCCCACACCCACAGTCACTCCTACCAACCAGTGTGCCCAAGCACTGCCATCTACTGCACTTATTCCCTCACCTGCTGCCTCTGTAACTCTCCCATCACATCACTTAGATTGTAAGCTCTCCGGGGAAGGGATTTCCTTTCCTATTGCCTGACGCTGTTGCACTTATCTACTATATACTTTGGAAAGCTGTTTGTCTGTTCGAGATGCATTTGGACACCTCTTAAGATATCGTAACCACATTTTGTAAGATGGCTCCTATGATCAAGGAGCAGGTTTTTGTCTATGTTTGGCTACAATTGGACGCCATTTTGAATCAAGATGGCTGGCCGAACCTTTCAAAACTGCCCTGATGTTAACCACATTCGGCAGGATGGTAAACATCGGGACTAAATTTCGAAAATCCCGGTTTTGCACATTGGTAACCTTATGTTGGATGCTCCAGAGCGGGAACGGAAAAAATGTGTGTCTTTGCACTGGATGTAAAAAAATATAGAAATTACCCAACAGCATTACAATAAAAAATACATTAAAAAAAACGTTTCATTAAGAAACTAAAACATGCAATTACCCATTTATAAATCTCAGTATTTTTCGGCTTCTTAGAATTCCCAGCAGCGCCAGATACTTTCAGCTAGTTTGTATTATGATTCCCTGTATTGTCTCTTTATAAAGTGCCGAGTACACGATGGGCGCTATACAGTATACAGGCAGTCCTCGTTTTACAACGCTTCGCTTTACAACGAATGGCTTATCCAACGCTGTGCAATGCATACCTATGTTCATTTTTACAACGCCAAAGTGGCTTATCAAACGCTTTGCAACGTTGTGTATGTGTATATATATATATACGCATACACATAAACAACGTTGCAAAGCGTCGTAAGAGCATATATATATAATATTATACTATATATTTATTATGTTATTATGTTATATTATATATATAATACAGTATATACACTATATAATGTATGTGTGTGCTGCATATCTTATTGCCTGCATAAAATATTTGGTGTATTTTAGTGTTAAAAATGCGTTCAGGAACGGAACCTTTCATTTAAACAGTGTTCCTGTGGGAAAACGTGTTTCGCTTTACAACGTTTCGCTATCCAACGCCAATTTGAGTAACACATTGTGTCGGATAACCGAGGACTGCCTGTAAAGACATACATACATCCAGGTGGATTTTAACGTAAAGCTGCCACAACAACATGTGCCTTTCAGTATCAATGTATCAAGTACTTTTGCTCTTTCTTTCAATGTATTGAGAGGTTACAGAGATTAATGGGGTGTCAGAGAGGGGCCGGAGGTACACAGGTTATTTAGCGGACCGTGTGCCTTTGTTTACACTTTAGCTTGCGGCCAAACAACTCTGTCAAGTATGAGTTGATGGAAATCTCAACACAGGCAGATTTGCTTCCGATATTACAATCTTTCTCTCTTTTATTGCAGTCACGTGGCAAAAATGTGATTATGGGTTAATCTGGGTCTTCAGAGGACTTTGATACATACAGTCGCCACCACAGTCTTGGTTTAACACGAGGGCTGCCTGGCGCGTCACGCTTCTACATGAAGCGCTCTGATTGGCTGTCCACCGCGATCCAGCAACTCTGTGGCAGTGGGATGGAAAGAGTAATAGAACACGAGAAAAAGTGACCATGAAGAGCAGAGACGGAAAGAAGAGTGACACGGAGAACACGTGGGAGAGAAGGGGCGGGTCGCACAACAAGCGCAAAAAGTGGGCGACAGTAAATGTGACGACAACACAAACAACAAGTACAGTATGGTGAAAGCAGAGGGTCAGAAGCGCACTCACATCCAGGGATATAAAACTGGGGGGAAAAAACACATATAGTGGAACAGAGTATGACAACAATGGATACAACAATATTAATAACCAGCAGTGTGGTATATATCTCACTCACATTTGATGTGAGTAATGCAGGCCTTGTGCTTATTTAGAGTGACCACCTCAGGTGATATTCGTTTTCGTCAAGGAAGTCGGGAGGAGAATCGCATGACATGAAACAGAGGACACATAATATAGCGCAGATTGCTTTACAACAGATAATATTAAAAAAGTAATAAAACTCACAAACGTAAGTTGGGCGTGAGCATTGGGACCACCCTGGGTCAGGTACTGACGGAAGTCCAGCACTCCCTCCTTCTCAGGGGGTCCACCCATGGCGGCCGTCCACAGTGCAGTTGCCAGGGGAAAAGGGGGGCTCAATCTCCTGCAGGAAGTTCCTCACAGCACACCAAATGCTCAAGCAGTCCTCCCCTGGCCTGTTTCATCCTACGCGTTTCGTTCTTAAAAGAACTTCCTCAGGGGATATCTCAGGTGGACTCCCAGAGAAGGAGGGATTGCTGGACTTTCGTCACTACCTGACCCAGGGTGGTCCCAATGCTCGCACCCAACTTACGTTTGTGAGTTTTATTACTTTTTTAATATTATCTGTTGTAAAGCAATCTGCGCTATATTATGTGTCCTCTGTTTCATGTCATGCGATTCTCCTCCCGACTTCCTTGACGAAAACGAATATCATCATCTGAGGTGGTCACTCTAAATAAGCACACGGCCTGCATTACTCACATCAAATGTGAGTGAGATATATACCACACTGCTGGTTACTAATATTGCTGTATGTGCTGTTATAATACTCTGTTGCACTTTATGTGTATTTTCTCCCCAATTTTATATCCCTGGATGCGAGTGCGCTTCTGACCCTCTGCTTTCACCATTCCTATGGACCTGGACTGAATCCATCCTAGGGGCAGCACCCATCAAAGGATTGTATTTATACCCCTTTCTGTTTTTTTACTATTTCACCTTCACAAGTGTGTTCACTTGGTTTTTATCCTAATAACGGTATTTGCGCTTGATCTTTGTTGTCATCAACAAGTACAGTATGTTCTTGCTTTTCATTTTTTAGGATCGTAAGAAATAATACAGCAAACCCCTGTGTATTGGAGTCCTGTGCAGGGCTGGGGCCAGGAGCACGTGTTTGGAACCACCACTATCCCCCTCAGTACATGGAATCCAGTGCACATCTCTGTGTCATCTTAGGATACTGCGGAGAATTTGTGTGCAGTGAAGAACATCTCGTTAGTGTTTATTTTAGCCCTGCTTAATGTGTGCTGAGAAGAGCATCACAAAACATTTGAAATCAATGGAATCTTTCTAATTGGAAGGCTGCCAGCACATGTTCTTGTTAAAAGTGGAGCATCAGCCTTTTCGGAAGCCTAATTGTCTACGTAACATGAGAATGACGAAGTCGTCACATTAAATGCAGTCAAACCCGCTCCTCTCAAGTCTCTCTGCGAGAAACGAATGATGCTCTTTCGGGGGTATTACACAGTGATAGTTTCTCTGCTTCTTTACAAAGCGTTAGTATGACCACACTTTGAATATGGAGTACAATTTTGGGCACCACACCTTAGAAAAGGCATTATCGAAATAGAGAAAGTGCAGAGAAGAGCCACCAAATGAATAAAGGAGATGGACAGTCTGGCTTATTAGGCTAGCTAAATTAGATGTATTTACATTAGAAAAGAGGCATCTAAGGGGATATGATAACTATATCCAAATATATTCGGGGACAGTACAAGCAGCTTTCAAAAGAACTATTCATCCCACGGGCAGTACAAAGGACTCAGGGCCATCCCTTAAGGTTGGAGGAAAGGAGATTTCACCAGCAACAAAGAAAAGGGTTCTTTACAGTAAGGGCAGTTACAATGTGGGATTCATTACCCATGGAGACTGTGATGGCAGATACAATAGATTTGTTAAAAAAAAAGGTTGGACGTCAACTTAAAAATGAAAGGTATACAGGGATATACCAAATAAGTAAACATGGGAATGATGTTGATCCAGGGAGTAATCCGATTGCCAATTCTTGGAGTCTGGAAGGAATTTATTTTCCCCCCTTATGAGATATCATTGGATGATATGACTCTGGGGTTTTTTGTTTGCCTTCCTCTGGATCAATATACTGTAAGTACGGATATAGGATAAAGTATCTGTCGTCTAAATTTAGCATAGGTTGAACTTGATGGACGTATGTCTTTTTTCAACCTCATCTACTGTGTAACTATGTAACTACTATGTAACTATGTAACCTTAAAGATAAATTATTTCAGTGCTGGGAATGCCTGTAACTCACAGTAGCACAATGGTCTATGCCAGGAGTGGCCAACTCTAGTGCTCAAAGGGCCACCACCAGGCCAGGTAAAGAGACTGGATCTTACTTCTGCCGTCACAAATAGAAATAGGTTCAACTGAAGCAGCTGATCATTTTAATTGCAGGACGTGGCAGCCAGGTATTGTATCTCAAAACAGGTACAAATGGGGAGTATGTGTCATGATAACTGTCACAAATGCAGACTAGTGTCTGAAATGTATTGAGATGTATGTGTCTGGCGTATGCAGGTATAACTATTAATATACCTTTGATTACTTATTCACTTTCAGAGTACTTGCTGTGAGAGTAACCTTAATGATATGTATGCGACCTATAAAGCGCTGATAAAAGCCATTTTGTCAGAGAAGTGACGCACAGAAGAATAACAAATGTGTGCGTTTTGGTGTGCCCATGTATACAACTGATTGTTGTTTTGTGGTGCGGGGGGGGGGGGGCAACTCCAGTCCTCAAGGGCCACCAACCGGGTCAGGTTTTCAAGATGTCCCTTGATATCAGCACAGGTGGCTCAATCAGTCCCGGCTTCAGCACAGGTGGCTCAATCAGAGGCTCAGTCTGAGTGAGCAACCTGTGCTGAAGCAGGGATATCCTGAAAACTTGACCTGTTGATGGCTCTTGAGGGCTGGTGTTGCGCGCCCCCCCCCCTCTAGTCTATGCAATGAAAGGCACAACCCGCCATTTCTTTGATGAAATATGGGAGCTCTGAAAAACAACAAATCATTCCATTTATCTCATTTTCGAGTGTTGCGGCCGCTTCCTGTGAATGCCTATTTTTTTTCTTTGGGTATCTCCGTTATATCGCATCGAGGGATGAGAAGAAGGTCACAGATAGACTGCCCCAGCAACAAAGACTCCTGTTTTGAAGTGGGGAGCGTAAATGAAATCCTTGTCTGTTCTATCATATACAACACTATACAGTATGTAACTATGCATCAAGCACCAAATGGAAGATTGCCCTTCCTTCCAGCATGGATTCATATTGCCCACAAATTCGACTGAATACATCTCTACATGCAGTGTCAGTGCTATATGGAAGCATACATTCATACTTTTCACTGGACACCCAATGTGTTATTGGAACTAGGATAATGGTTTTACACTACGAAAAAAACGAATCAAAAGAGAAATGCTGCCTGGGTCCCGAACATGACGGGCGTCCACAGACCTCGGGTTGAAATGTCTCTAGCAGACATAATGTGAGGTTTGTTAACTTGTTCAGGTTGAACACAGTCAGTCTGGGTTTTTAAACTCACAGGGGAGATTTAGGGACTCTAGCTGAGTTAAGCTGCCCCAATTTCATAGTTGCCAAATTTCAAAACTTTACTCTGCAATGTCCCTCCCCTTTTCCTATGCAATATGCGTGTCCAGTAAGAGAACAGCAGCAAAATGTATGCAAGGAGGGAGTCCAGGTATGTGCCTCGCTAATCTAAACATCGTCAACGCATTGTACTCCAATACATTCCAACTCAATGAAAGTGGGACACGCAGTGTTTTGGGACACTGACAGGCGCCACTAATACCTTCACATTACTGCACTAAAACCCCCATCTCCCTCTCTGCTTTCAAAGCTTCTTCTTAACAAAATGTGACTTTTTTTCCTGTGACTCCAGTGTCCATTTCTGCTACATACCGACATTAACAGGAGAGGCATATAAAACGGAAGACGAGTTGGCAGCCATGCCCAATTAACCTGCAGCCAACATCCACATACTATCATAACATTTGCGTTTCCCGCACTATTCTGGTCATTTCCCCCACTTTATTTCCCCGTTGCGCTACCCTTCTGAGTTCTGATGTGCTCACTCCAAAATAATCAGATAACTGACTCATTTAGTAAAGATTTGTAAATCACCCATCCCAGTTTCAAAACCTTTCCATCTAGGGCATGGATGGGACAACTCCAGTCTTCAAGGGCCACCAACAGAGGAGGTTTTCAGGATATCCCTGCTTCAGCACAGGTGGCTCAATCAGAATGACTGCACCACCCGTGCTGAAGAAGGGATATCCTGAACACACCTTTTGGTGGCCCGAGAGGACCGGAGTTGCCCCCCCTGATATAGGGGGATTAGCGATACATTCCTGATATAGGGGGGTCAGAAGCGATAGCACCATGATAACCCAACGCCAGCCATACATTGTTGTGGTCAAAAGCAGATGGGAAGGGTTAATACAATGCTTTGCTGAAAGCTTTATGACTGCTAATGTCCGGCTGAAAATTAAGTCGCCAAACTCATTAAGAAAGATTTACCGCTGAACCAGAGGTTTATTGAAGCCGAAGGGAATAGAAAAGAAAAAAGGAAAAAGGAAAAAAAAAAAAACCCCCCTCTGAAAATCTCATTACTTGAAACGATTATAGTTTTAATGAAATAAAACACGTAAGCGGCGTCAGCGTCACGAGAAAGACCATGCGAGAGAACGGCGGGCATGTTTGTTGGAAGGATTTTCGCATGGGAAGGAAGGACATTTTGGGCGGAGAGAGGAGGAGTGGAGCCCGTGTTAAGCCAACCATACCCAAGACTACATTAAGAAAGGTGTTACGGAAATCTGCTGTTATATGGGACCTGCTATAAATTAACCAGTTCATTTCCAGTGTACTAAGATCCCGTGCCTCTTCTTACATATATATATTGCACTGATAGTACTGTAGGGCTATAGCATTGGTGACCAACTGCAGTCCTCAAGGGTCACCACCCGGCCAGGTATTATGGATATCCCTGCTTCAGCACAGGTGGTTCGATCAGTGGCTAAGCCACTGATCGAGCCACCAGTGCTGAAGCAGAGATATCCTTAAAACCTGACTGGTTGGTGGCCCCTGAGGACTGGAGTTGGCCACTGCTTGGCTATGCTATCAGAGGAGGAGTGCCACAGAAACCTACCACGTATGGCACTAGAGGGGTTAAGGTGAGGGACCTGATAGCGTTGGCTTCTCACCTCTCCATGGATGACAGGTGGCTTGTCCTATATAACTGTATGTGGTGGTAATCATACCATTGTTCTGCTCTACCAATTGGAGGCTGCCATTCAGACCACAGCTACAGAAACATGGTGCCAGCATTTCACCCCACTGGTGTCTGGAGGGATATCTGTAACGCGCTCTGGACTTGGAAGCTGCTCTACAAAGAAGTAGTGCTTTGGTTAATGAGCTGCAAGCCCGCTCGGCTTCCAACGTAGGAGACACCGGAGACCCGTGTGCCATTGTGAGCCGTTGCATGAATTGCTGCATTGTGCCGAGACTCGGGTACTAAAAAGGCCCTTCTAATTTCCCTGTGCCTCTTTCGCAATGTGCCGACTGTATATACCAGGAGCAGCCAACTCCCGTCCTCAAGGGCTGCCAACAGGTCAGGTGTTAAGGATATCCCCTGCTTCAGCACAGGTGGCTCAGCTGTGCTGAAGCAGGGATATCCGTAATACCTGGCCTGTTGGTGGCCCTTGAGGGCAGGAGTTGGCCACCCCATGTATATACTGATTGAGCTACATACAAATAAATTATTATTAGCACCACTGGGGTAGGATTTTAAAGAGCCTCTCCTGCAAACCCTCCTCTGTAACTCAACAACTGCAACTCATTCTCCCCTCTCCGGCGAATCCTCTGTTGCTTTCTTCCACCTCCTATGCAGCCTAGTAACTGCTGGTTAGAGGCAGGCGGCAGGCTCCCTGGAAAAGGAATTATTCTTGCATGCGCTTCTAAAAATAGCACTGGTGATGCTTAGGGGATGAGCAGCGCAGGCAGGCTCGGGACTTCCATCTTGTCAATCACAAGAAGGCGTTTGTCACTTTTTCCTTTCAAGATTGCGAGCTGAGAGTGGAAACAGACGCCGTGTTACCGGTGCGCCCTGGGAAGGCAGGGGCGCGCCACACTGCGTTCCCGGTGCTTTCTCGCGCCGTTCGGATGTTAGCCGGTCATTTCTATACAGACACCAGCACGTGATATGCACAACACAGTTACCATTGAAATCCCCCCCCCCCCCCAAAAAAAACCCCCCCATCTTTATTAAGGAACTATTACATCGATTTTTTTTTATTTCAAATTGTTTTATTAGTTTTCCGCATAGTATAAATCACAGACATTGGAGCTCCATTACATCCATTTTAACCCTAACAAGCCGCTTTCAGCTGGCTCAAACTGGGCGCTTATTCCTCGCCTTGTGTGTACGGAGATATGTTCATGCTGGGGGGGACGGGACCATTTATCCAACAAACTACGCTGTTTACTGCCAGGTTTTCGTGGGAACGCCTGTGCAGAGGGCAGGGTGCTGTTATTTGGGATGTGGACGCCATTAAGCTGAAATCTCAATCTCGAGTGAAAGCCCCAAGCCAAAGCAACTCGCATCGCCACGGCAACCACCGACGAGGATTTCTGTTGTGATGGTGACGGTGTTTGGAACACCTGGTCACTTAACCCCTGTGGTGCAGGAGGCGCTGACCACGGAGAAGGCATTTACCGACACTGAACTGCTCACTGCAGCACATCACATCTTCCTTATCAGTGGAAATACTTCGCCATCCAGCTTGGATCAGACGGACGGAGGGATCCCGGCACCCTGGATCGCAGCCAGACCCGGCTTGCTGGGAATATCCTATTGCCAAAAGATTTATTGCCCTCTTTTTTTTGGCTCAAAGTCTGTGCCCAGTCATGCTCACCTCATTTCAGTTAACCCTTTGCTTCCCATGGAGGCCTGCGGTGAGTGGCAGATAGCAACACTCAGCACTAGATTAACAGGAGTCCGTGGAAGAGCTGAGAATAACAGGCTTGCTATTCCCAGCAGTGCGAGGGTTAAGCCGTTGCAATGCACAGTGTAGCCGCAGAGTAATGCAGCATTTCCTGCGGTACCTCCTCTCCTTTGAAAATTGTATAATGATAAAGAGTAGCCGTATAATGCACAGCGTTCCAAAAACGCCTTTTCTCCAACAACGGACTTTGAGATGGCCCCAATTAGCCCAAAATGTCTTGGCCAATGATGCCAGACCCTACTTCTCTCTTTAATACGCAGTAACAGACAACAAGACATCTTTTCTCCACTGATGTATTTGATTGGGTTGGGGGATTTGAAGGGTAGACAGAGAGCTGACACTGTATAACCACACTCGGGGTGGCTGTGTACATCGCAAAGCCATTCCCATTCGTTTTGGGTCCGAAACATGAAATTCTGCCTCCCCAACCAGCATGTGCAAAACAAAATGTTGTTCAGGAAGAAAGCAGAGTCCGAACGGCAGGTAAGGATAAAGGTGCATGTTCCCCAGCACCTGTCATGATTCATCATATCGCGTGACTCGTTCCTAATATTTAGCTTTGGTTAAATAAAACTAAACATATTTTATAGGGTTAGAGGAAAAGCAGAGGCACTATAATAAGGCTAAGTCGAAGACTGAGCCTCTGATTGAGCCACCTGTGCTGAAGCAGGGATATCCTGAAAACCTGACCTGTTGGTGGCCTTCGAGGACCGGTGTTGCCCACCACTGTAATAAGGGAATAGGGTGGCTTTGTAACGCGTGCATCTTGCATTGTAACGCCTCCCCATCACACAGTGACATATTTATGTTTTGTGTATAAAAGAAAGTACTGACAGCCCGGAGCCCCATAAGAGTGAAAACAAAAGGCAGACTGGACAAGTCGTTCCTGACCGGACAGGACATCTCGCTGTCCCTATTCTGCAATCAATAACGCAAAGTGGCCTATAAATAGAAAGGCACATGAAACAAAAGCTGGTTGGTTTTGGGGGGCTTTTGCCAACCCCTGAAATGATTCACAGCCAGAGGGGCCTCCAACACAGACAAGTGATAAAGATAATGTTTACCTCGCTCAGCCCGACAGCGAACATTACACCTTGCACAATGGTACCAAGTATCTCTACTATACAATAAACATGTTGCATTGCACAGTGAAGCATCTTCATACACTGGCTGTCCTCCAAGTCTCCTCCGACTTTAACTTTCATATAAATATGACTATTACGTAGCCTCCAATGCACCCGCACCCACTGCAACGTCCATCTCTCTGCTGGTGCGGAACTGGGGTAGAAGGCATTGGCAGTGGGTGATTAGGGGTAGAAAATTATTTCTTAAATGCTCCAATAACAGTGGACAGAATAACACAGTCATACTCAGCACTGCTTCATTCCACAGCATCACCCTGAAAACGTCATCTTTGCTCCAGTTCCTGGAAATGCCTTGCAGAGCATAAAAATGACTAATTGTAAAAAAAAAAAACGTTGCTATTAAATCCACATCTCCTAAGAGGAACAGTCCTGTAAAATGTGTTTTAGGAGATAACTGATCAGCATTTACAGATGCAGCGGCGGTTATTTTACGGCATCACGGCGCCGTTTCCGTTTGCGCTGCTGTACTCCACGCGGCATGAACGCGGCCAATCGCCCCAGCCACGCGCGTTTATCGCGAATTTAATTTTATGGATTGTGTGCAATGATATGAAATGAATGATTTGCAATGTGTACAGCACTGTGCTACTGTGTCACTTTCAGGTGTTTAAAAACCAGAACTCTGATATGCCTTTTCTGCGCTCGCGTCTTAAGGCGGGAAGGTTGGAAGTAATCCCGCGCCATGACATGGCTATTCCGAGGTATACATCTGTAAGATGCTTGGCAGTGATATTAAGGGGTTAATTGGGAAAGGCACCCCGAGCACCAGGTCAAACAGTGACCCGGGGTCAATCTGCTGTTCCAAAATTGTGCGACCTATCTGTCAAAAAAGTCCCCTTCATTATTACGACTGTACCCCCTCTCTCGCCGCCTCACCACCTGCATCTGAACAGGTTGGCCTTATGCATACACTCTCCTAACTGAGGGGTTTATTCTGTATTGCCAAAGCGGCCGATAGGGGGGTCGCTGTCCACCAAAAATCCCCCGTGACAATGTGGAATTACGTCTGAAAATGGTCCGGTCGCCCGGCCTGGCTTATATACCGATGTGGTAAGACTTAAGGTCCTCAGTCTCAGACGCAGAGCAGCGCCCAGGACACCGTCTTCCACGCTGGAGCTGTGGCCGGGGGGCGCAGGGGGGGGGGGGAGGGGACATGCTTCTGAATGGGAGACCCCGCTGCGTTAATTTTTCAGTGCCGCAACCGCGCCGAACGAAGTAAGTCTGCTTACATCTGTAGTGAGCTTCTAATCCAGGGGCGGCCAACTCCAGTCCTCAAGGGCCGCCAACAGGTCAAGTTTTCAGGATATCCCTGCTTCAGCACAGGTGGCTCAATCAGCAGCTCAGTCATTATGGTTGAGCCATCTGTGCTGAAGCAGGGATATCCTAAAAACCTGACCTGTTAGCGGCCCTTAAGGACTGGAGTTGGCCGCCCCTCATCTCTACTGCTTATACCCTATGTATATATCCATTTTATCTCATATCTGACATTTTAGGGACAGTCTTTTTCTTACCCCAGGCTTCCCATTTTCATACTCACCCAATTAAGATATTGGCTTCATTTTGCTTTTTAAAGGTTTACTTTTTGGGCGCCGGGCACAGTACGGTCACGTTCGCTGCAGGTATTTCTACGACATAGGGGCTCGATCATTAGGGTTTCCTACACATTTCCAAGCTATAGGTTTCTGGCTTTCCCAGCACCGCAAATACCACCGTGGGAATGCCCCCGTTACCCTTTTTCTTTTTTTTAATTAAAGCCTTGCATAAAATATGTTAAAAGGGGAGGACAAAATAAATAAAATAAATAAAACCCTTGAGTAATGAGATAATACATTTCACAGGAACAAAAAGTTTAGAGGCAAATAACATTGCCTGTTATTTTCCACATCCATGCATTTACATCTCTCGTACTGGAGGGGAATGAAAAGCAACGGACTGAAGGCCGTCGTAGCACTCGTAGGGTTAAGCAAATTGCACCCAGAAGCCCCTCATGCTGATATTACCCCATCTCCCTTCCTGGCTGATAAGGAGATGGCGTCCATTGTTAAAAAGACTAAGATGCCCGGCAGATAAAGGGAAGAGAACAGGAGGTGCTGGTAACCTTGTCATGAGCACAGCAAGGACATCCGTATGCCAGCCTGCGCTGTGACAATGTCTGATGCATCAAACAAGTCTGTAGACAAGTGGACGGGAAATAAGGAGCACAAATTCATCTGGAAAGGGGACCAAGAGATACAATTAACAAGCACCGTATGCTGCAGAATCCAGAAGTCACCTTGTCCATGCAGCCCTATCATTCACTCAACCCAAGCCTACCGACAGGTCCAGTCTTCCAAAATATATCGGTGGGGTCCCCGAATTTGGGGCACTGAGATGGAGGTTAGTCTGGAAGTAGGTTTCTCAGTCTGGGCAGGCATAGGGGTTAGTGAGGAAACGTGCTTTCCTTTGGCGCAGTTTTCGGTAACACTCCTGTGGAAAGAACTGATCATCCTTATCGGTCAGTTTGTTAGTCTGGTGATATACGATGCACAGTGACTGAGCAAGCTAGCAGCAGCACACAGCCTTGTGTGAGGAGGGAGATATGCTGTCTGACAGGCAAGGTGAGGAGCAACCCTGTTATAGCCCTAACGCTATCCAGCACTGACCCTCTGTGATAGCCCTAACAATGTCCAGCACTGACCCTCTGTGATAGCCCTAACAATGTCCAGCACTGACCCTCTGTGATAGCCCTAACACTGTCCAGCAGTGACCATCCGTGATAGCCCTAACGCTGTCCAGCATTTACCCTCTGTGATAGCCCTAACACTGTCCAGCACTGACCCTCTGTGATAGCCCTAACGCTGTCCAGCACTGACATTCTGGTATCGCCCTAATACTGTCCAGCACTGACATTCTGGGATAGCCCTAACACTGTCCAGCTCTGACCCTCTGTGATAGCCCTAACGCTGTCCAGCACTGACCATCCATGATAGCCCTAATCCTGTGCAACACTGACCATCTGCAATAGCCCAAACACTGACCATCCGTGATAGCCCTAACGCTGTCCAACACTGACCCTCTGCGATAGCCCTAATATTGTCCAGCACTGACCATCTGCGATAGCCCTAATGCTGTCCAGCACTGACCCTCTGTGATAGCCCTAACACTGTCCAGCACTGACCCTCTGTGATAGCCCTAACACTGTCCAGCACTGACCCTCTGCGATAGCCCTAACTGCTCACAACAGGCAAATCGATTTCACAGCAAGAAAACTCAACCCAGTGCTCTGAAGGACGAGTGTCCTTTTACTAAAGCACTGACCTCTGAACACTTCAGTGTAAGACCCAGTTCAAGTTCAATGTGACCTTGGTCACCACACTCCTCTGCCCAGGCTCCTGGTACGAAACACCCCTCACGGTGCCTGCAAACGGTGCTATGCTCAGAGCTGCAGATAACTATTTGTAAAGAAACTATTTTCAATGACTGCGGAAGAAGCCACTTAACCCCATCAGTGCTGTCAGTGACGGGGGTCTAAGGAAATATAAAGCCTAAAGAATAAAAATCAGACCCTCAAGTGCTGCAAACAGGACACACACGACTAATCTATACACATTAGACAATATGCACATAGGTGGCTTGGATTTGGCCTGTATGTAGCACTTGAAGCCGAGCAATGTTGCTTGATTCTTTTTCTCCGAACCTGAGGATCTTAAAACCCGTTTAGCATTTTCACTTTTGCAGGGGCACACATGTAAGAGCTCTCGACTGAGCCACTGATTGAGCCACCTGTGCTGAAGCAGGGATATCGTTAAAACCTGACCAGCTGGTGGCCCTTAAGAACTGGTGTTGGCCACTCCTGAGCCACACCAATTGCTGCTCCACAGTTGTATTGCACTAACATTGTCTTGGGGAGGAAGGGGTTAAAGGGATGACATATACCGTCAGGAAGGGGGATAGAAATGTTCAATGCAGCAGATGATGGCATGCAGCAAGGAACGGACTCGTTCAATGCCACAGCGACCCTGCGACAGAAACCATAGCCCAACTCTCATGGGAACATAATCGGCCCCCTTCTACCTTCTTGGGACTGCAAGAGTTTTAGTTACAATCAAATAATGCAAAGGACAGGGGCACATCACCAGCAGTAATGGCGATTCTATAGCACGGCGTTTGACCTTCTAGCCAAACGAAGCAAAAACTGAGCAAAGATTAGGGGCCAACCTTCAGGTGCAAAATCCCTGACAGAACTCAGCTACGTCATTTAGAAAACGAGGATGAAAAATTCAAATCCAATCCCACCTTTGGCTGATTGAGACTATTCCCTTTCCTTTTTCAATGTGACTGAATCAAACCGGCTGCTATGTGCACATTCAGAGACCTGTAGCAGCATCAGTCATTTATTGGTATGCTCAGGCTACTGCAGCTCTTACTTACACAACGGGGGTAGCTTCTAGCAAACGGTAACCGCAGCTAGCAACAAGATCAAGTCCGGTACCATTCACGGCGGGGGTCTCAAACGCAGTCCCCAAGGGCCACAAATAGGCCATGGTTTATGGATATCCCTGCTTTAGCACAGGAGCTGCAGCTGAAGACTAAGCGACTGATTGAGCCACCTGTGATTAAGCAGGGATATCCATAAAACGTGGTATCTTGGGGGCCCTTGAGGACTGAGTTTGAGACCCCTGATTTAGGGAGTTGTGGTTGCGATGCCATCCGTTAATCCAATTACAGTCACCCAGTAAAGTATGTCCCCTGTGCTACTTACATGGTACCCCCGGACAGCAATGAGCTTCAGCGTGCAGCATAGAACATGCTAAACCTGAGGGCGCACAAGGTTAAATCAATCGCAGCCTTCTGTCTTCACGCCATCACAGAAATTCATGACAGCCAAATTTGGTCCCACTGTGACTTGCTAAACTCAAAACAGCATCAGTCGCACAGAGCTGTTAATCCGCTCTCTCCAACGGCAGCAAAAAAACACCCCAACAGCGCATAAATAATATCAAAAAAATCCAGCATGACTCGTTTTCCAAAACCCAACCCAACCCCCCTCTCTTCCTCCCTTCCACTAACAGATACCCGCACCTGATGCAGCCGGAGATTCCCGCAGAGGTCGGAATACTCTACAGGAATGAGTCACCTTGCTGTAAATTCACTGGACACCTTGGAATCCCGACACATTCTCCTTCCCAAGTCTGCGCACCGTTTCCTCAGCAGCAGCTGTCTGGGGAGAAGCAGATCGCCAAATAAGCAAGCTCAGGATGGAAAGGGAGAGAGGCAGAGAGAGAAAGAGAGAGAGGGTGGCAAGGGGGAGGTGTGTGGGGAGAAGCTCCCATCCCTCTTATTTTTCATGCAGGAGGAGGGGGGGGGGGGGGACGGAGGTCGCTACTTACTTGGCTAAGATATCATCCCAAATCCCAAATAACTTCAATTACACAGGAGCAGAGTCATCGCCCTTCAGCATCTCGACAGGATGGATAAGCCAGGCTACATTACAGGAGTCCCTCTGCAGACTGTACCATCTTAGCCAAGCAGGTAGGGGGAGGCAGGGAAGCGATGTTGGCTGTCACAGCATCCCAGTGGTGCAGTGAATTCCCAGGGGATGTTTATAAGGATGTTTACTGAAGGACTGGTAGAGAATGAGGAATGTGCAGAGAGAAAAGGGGTGGGAGGGAAAGGGATAAGGATCACACACATTTGCCATGTAACAGAGCCAGGCAGGGGCAGAGAAAAGCCAAGTGGATGTGGACTGAACCATTGGTTTGTCATTTGTGGCTTTTAACACTTCCCCTGGGACATGCCACTCGGTCACAGTGGGGAAACAGTCCTCTTCCGAAGGAGGAAAGGCTGAATCTGAAGGTGCAGAGCAGAAATAAATGAACTTGGATGAGGCGAAGGGCTGAGACAAAGACAGGACCAAATGGCAGGCCACTCCTGAGCCACACCTGAGCCCCACCTGAGCCACTCCTGATCCACACCAAGCTGATGAAGCTGCTTCTCACCGAAACGTTGGATATTTTTGACTATTCCAGTCATTAAAATGACTTTTTTGCAGTAGTCCTATTTTCAGTATTTTTGGGTGTGCTTGGCTCCCTCGATTTGATATGCTGTTCTCTGACTAAGATTTGTTGCCTTTAGCACCCTTCTTTATTTTCCTAGTTGCAGTTAGTCCCCGTTAGCCAGGGGCTTTTTCCTGATTACTCCTTTTCTTCAAGGACAGGACCAACATTTTTTTTGGAGTGGGCTGGACCAATAATGAAATCCCTTGGAGCTCCAGTAAAACCCGAGACATGACTATGTGCATCCAATCTGTATAATGGTAAGCTCTGCCACAGCATTTCACAGTCTAGGGCAGTGATTTGCAACCAGGGTTTCTAGGGGCCCTTAGGTTCCCCCGGGCGTCCCTTAAGGGTTCGGTGCAATTTCCCAGTCATTTGCAAATCGTACCAAATACAGAAGTATTTGCAATGCACCTGATCTCAGACGCGCTGTTAGAGAGGGTTGGGGTTCCTTATAATGTATCTGGTCTCAGACTCGCTATTAGAGAGGGTTGGGGTTCCTTACAATGCATCTGATCACAGACGCGCTATTAGAGAGGGTTGGGGTTCCTTACAATGCATCTGATCCCAGACGCGCTATTAGAGAGGGTTGGGGTTCCTTACAATGCATCTGATCTCAGACGCGCTATTAGAGAGGGTTGGGGTTCCTTATAATGCATCTGATCTCAGAAGGTGTATTAGAGAGGGTTGGGGGTTCCTTACAATGCTTCTGGTCTCAGGCGAGCTATTAGTGAGGGTTGGGGTTCCTTACAATGCACCTGATCTCAGACGCGCTTTTAGAGAGGGTTGGGGTTCCTTACAATGCATCTGATACCAGACGCGCTATTAGAGAGGGTTGGGGTTCCTTACAATGCATCTGATCCCAGACGCGCTATTAGAGAGGGTTGGGGTTCCTTACAATGCATCTGATCCCAGACGCGCTATTAGAGAGGGTTGGGGTTCCTTACAATGCACCTGACCTCAGACGCTATTAGAGAGGGTTGGGGTTCCTTACAATGCACCTGATCGCAGACACG